>NW_005871252.1:295050-414731 GCF_000147115.1 Myotis lucifugus
TCGAGACCCCGCCTCCGGGCGCGGGCCCCCCTCCCCGCCGGCAGGTGCGAGGTGCCCCAGAGACCCAGTGCCCGCCTGCACCTCCCCTAGGTGCCGTGACCGGCCGGGGATGGGGGCTGCGGCGCGCTGCCCGGATCCCTGCGGCCCGAGCCCTTGCCCTGTCCCACCCTGCCTCCCTTGGGGGGCTCCCCTCGCAGCCCTCAGCGTGGCCCCTGTGGCTCCATAGCATAAAAAACAAAAATAAAATAAAAACCCCTTTCCTGCGCCCGCATCACGTGAAGTGAGGATGGTTGCATGGTCGCACACGCTCAAATAAAGTGGCATCAAGGAAAAAGAAAAGGAAATTGCATTTCGCCTTTATCTTCTCTGGCATTCTATAGCGACCAGGAGCTGGCTTTCTTCTCTGGGATTGCAGGGTTTGGGAAGGGATGGGCAGGGGAAGATCATTGCAAAAGGCGTGTCAGTAGGGCTTCTTGCTCCTAATACTGTCAGCTTCCGAGAAAGTGATTTCTTTCCTTCGTATTTACTTTTCCCCCAGTAAGAGGAGGACTTTCACTTTTGTTTTGTAGCGATGGAAAGGAGGGCAAGCCACGACCAGCATCCTCATTACTTAGGTGCATGACCAAGAATGTACGCCGACCTTTCTGTCCTAGGGGTTGTGTATAGAAGTAGACAGCACCCTCTTCAAAAAGCTTAATTATTTGCCCTAATGATGCGTCAAGCCTTGGGGTCACTGGGGATACTTTCTAACTCTATGAAGAGTTTTGGGAATTTTTGTCAGGCTTGGAGGGAAATCAGAGAATTACTCAAAAGGATGGAACTGCTTTTAATTCACTCAACAAACTGGCTATTGAGCACTTGAAATGTGGTTAGTGCTGTAAGTATAAAATACACACCAAGTTTTGAGACAATAGGAGGGAGAAGGTAATATCTCAATTTTTATGTTGATTACATGTTGAATTGATAATATTTTATTATATTGGATTAAATACAATATATTAAAATTTATCCTGATTTGCTTTTTACTTAAAAAGCAAAACCCTGGCCCTTGAGCATGTTTGAACCATGTGGGTTCACTTATACTTGGATTTTAAAAATCTGCCTTGCTCAAGGATTAACTGCAATTACATATGTGAACCACCTTATCTATCTATATATATAAAAGGCTAATGTGCTAAGTGTCCCTCCAGGTAATGACATCACGTAGCAACGCCCGGCTTCCTCTCCCTAGCGACTAGCCTCCTTGCAGTTTTTTCAGCCCAGGAATATGACTTGCCAGGTGGAAACATTTTACACTTTAACCCAATGACTGTGAAGTGTTTTCCCATGCCTCATCTCATTTGATCCTCACAGAAATCCTGGAGTAGGTAGATAGGAGACTCGGTGGAATCCTATTTTCTTTTCATTAAAGCTTGACCTGGCTGAAAAGAAGTAAGAAATGGTGGACCTTGAAAAATTACTTCAGGTTTTCTCACTGCGCAGAATGTAGTCAAACACTGCTGCAGTTAATATTTTACCCTTTGTTCTCCCTGCATGATCTACAATAATAATCTGCTTTGTGTTGATATTTACTGCTGTGTTGCTGACAATTACCTGAAAGAGAAGTTGGTCTGCTTCACTGGGCTCGAAAAAGTTTAGCTAAATCAGGTCTAATTAAGGAAGCAGGTCTAATTAAGGAAGCTTATTCTATATCTATAAAAGGCTAAGTTGACTCATGCATGCGCGATACATATAAAGCTCTCGCTGGCGCCAATCACACGCGTGTGTTTCGATCTGTCATTGTTGATCATGAATTTGGTTGACACTTCTATATAGAAAAAGGATGAATAGTGATATTAAAGTATTTCTTCTAATTAATTTCCCTTTAATGTGCACGAATTCATGCACTGGGTCACTAGTATATTTATATTGAGCATTGTTGTTAATAGAGCCATGGAATGCTGCCCTGAAGTGTGGCACCACCTGCTTTTAATGGGTTACTGATCAGTTGATTGGTTCAGTGTGGTTTGCCCAATATGTACTTTGTTCACATGCTCTAAGTAAAGAAGGAGACATTTAAGGAATTAAATGTACAGTGCCTTCTGCAGGGACCAAGTGTTTCTTTAGAATACTATCTAATAATACAAATGATTCCTTCTAGTTTGTAAACATTTGAAATCTGACAAGGCACTGGGCTAGCGTTTAGGAAATCTGGATTCTAGGTGTTGTGTTGGGTCTTGGTTTCTTCATCTGAATTTAAACTTTAATAGAAAAACGTCATACCAGATAATATCACATATAATTACTATTCAAAATCACTTACCCAGGTTATAACATTGTGCCTTATTTACCTCAGACAATATTTCTTAAAGAAATAAAGTTTATGGACATATTAGAAGATTCTTTTTTTCTCTCCTTAAAATTAGGGATTGGAGTAGGTAACATCTAAGGGTCCTTCCAGTGCTAATACTCTAATTCTAATGTAAATGTTTTCACTGTGAAAATTTGAACTATACTGCCTGAGCATTTTGAACATTTTCACAATTGAAATTAAAATGCCATAATTTTGTTTCTTTTACTCCTTTTTTTGGTGGAATGTAGGAAAAGAGACTTTTTTTCTTTCATCTCATTTTCTTGCTTTTAGAATAAGGTCTTCTGCCGATGGCCAACATCAACTTTATAATATGCCTGAGCAGATAAACCCTCTTTTTTTTTTTTTAGGAATTATATCCAGTGGAAGTCCAATATGGATTCCATCAGCTTTATCAGCTCACTTCTGTAATGTTTTGCTGCCTTTTATTTTTGTGGTTGTTATAAAGGAAGTTAGAAGACATGAGCTTTTACAGTTATTGCTCAGAATGTTTTATTTTAATACCAATTACTCCATTAAAATAGAAAGACAAAATATGTGAATTGGCTCTTTCTAGTCTTTAAAATAAATATTTTTGAAGAAATTTACCTCCTACTGGGGATGTGCCCGCAACCAAGGTACATGCCTTTGACCGAATTGAACCTGGGACCCTTCAGTCCGCAGGCCGACGCTCTATCCACTGAGCCAAACCTGTCAGGGCTATCTTCAACTTTTTATGGTAAACAAATGGAAATATTAAGTCAATTTAATAAAATAGCTGACCTTTATATATCCATGTTATAGACAAGTTTTATAAAGAAATGATATTTGTATATCTTATTTGAAAACTACTTGCTTTAGCAAATAAGTTTTATATGTCATAAAGTTTGGCTTTTTCAGTTTTTTTTTCTGGTTAAATTTTAACATCTTGAGAAAGGAAAGAATTAAATCTGGAAAATTTCACACAGGTGAACCTACTAATCTTTGGATAAAATGGTAAATTGATACTTCTTCACTGGAGTATATGACTAGGACAAGGCAGTGATTTTCAACCAGGGGTGACTTTGCCCCCAAAGGTAAATTAGGCAATGTCGAGGCATTTTTGGTTGTCACAATAAGCGGTGGAAGTGTGCTACTGGTGGGTAGAACCCAGGACAAAGAATTATCTAGCCCCGAATGTTTGTTGAATAATCCTAGTCTAAGGAAAATATTGAGATTGTCTTCTGCATTTATCGAAGAACTTCAGGATGCTGAACAAGTCGTAGAAAGAAGTAAAAAAGGACAGAGGAAGTGTATGTCTCATGAAATTTATAACTAAGAAACTGATGTCTTAAGTGACTGAAAGATACTGTATTAAAAAGTCATAATCTTTGCTTGTATGATATCAGGAAGTAGTTTTAACAATTAAAATGTTGTATTAGCATAATTTGAAAAAGATTGTGCTGTGTATATTCATACATATTTAGGCATGTATATTTCACAGTGAAATCCACAAAAAACAACAACAAAAGGTTGTAGAGTGAGAAGGATGGGGAAATTTATTTGAATGTCTAGAATCAGGAAGTTATATGTGAATACTGTCTTTAAATTAGAGAAGCATTCTTAAGTCTTAGTTTCCTTATCTGTGGAATGGAGAAATAACACTGAGAGATAATGTGAAAATCCTTCATAATTATAATTTTTAAGCTGTTAATACTGATAGAAATAGTGATGATAAACAAACCTAGCTGAGTGGTTGAAAATAACCTGCTTTGTTTTACTTTATTTTCATGAGTACGTTTCTTTTAGACTTCAGGGCTTTCATATTCTATAGTGTGATAATTTTGTGTAAAGCTAACACCACACAGATGAACAGCTCTTATTTCCCAAACAAATTCCTTAAAAGAAACAAAACCTACTTGCATTTGAATTTACGCTTACATTACTTATATTACCTGTTAGTTAGCTTGTAAGTCAGGTTTTCAAAGGTTCAGAAAAGTGCCTGGTGGGCATATTGCTGCCAAGGCAAGTAGGAGTTATCTAGATTTTTGTTCCTCACAAACTGCTACTGGGAGATACATTACATAGCCCTTGGCTATTTGAGGTGTGTCCAGGTTATAATGGTTTTAAGAGTAACAAATGTTTGAAAAGGTATGTTGAAATGGCAGATGTTTTGCAATTTGGTTTAAGTAATATCGCTTATTATGTAGAACCCTTGTCAGTTTGATTTTGCAAATTGATTTACTGTCGAAAGTAAGGAAAATCCTCCATTCAGAGTTAGGCTGCTCTCATTTCCATCTGAGAAGTAAAATATACTTGGAGGCTGTGATGTGTTGGATGTAAGCTGTGGCTATAATGACCAGGGTAGGAGCCAGGTGGAGTGCCCTCAGAGTTTGTAGCTCTGCAAACCAGGCTGAGCCCCTGCTGATCATTGTGCTGTCTGTCCTTCACTTCACCCCTGATACTTTTCCACCAGCTGCCGGATATTGTTGGAGCAGCACAAGGAAGGAGGAAACCTGGGATCTAATTCCATCTTCTATACTGCCTACTTGTGTGGTGTTTGGCAAATTACTGAACAGTGATCAGTAGTTTCTTATCTGTAAAAGGGTTATTCAGGGTCATCTTTTCTGACTTTAAACTTTTGTGATTTGAACAAGACCAGAGCAGTGTGTGCTCCTTTCTTAGATAAGTCATTCTGCTCCTTGCTCTGTCTTCATAGTAAGAAATGATAGTCAAATAATGTATTTTTCCTTTTTGTTCTTTACTCAGTACTGGTGAGCAGAGGCCACAGTCATGAAATATGACAAGATAAATGAAGATAAATTCCAGTCTTTTGTTGATGTTTGTGAATCCAAATCTAATATATTAAACTAGAGGCCCGATGCATGACATTCATGCACTGGAGGTGTCCCTCAGCATGGCCTGGGCCCTCTCGCAGTCCAGGATCCCTCAGGGATGTCCGTCTGCCTGCGTAGGCCTGCTCCCCACCAACTGTGAGCCCGGCTTCTGGCTGAGCGGCGCTCCCCCTGTGGGAGCGCACTGACTACCAGGGGGCAGCGCCTGCATTGACTGCCTGCCCCCTGGTGGTCAGTGCGCATCATAGCGACTGCTCGTTCTGCCGTTTGGTCAATTTGCATATTAGCCTTTTATTATATAGGTAGGATAGGATTGTCTTAATAGGTAGCTGCAGGGAGCTTGAGAATGCAAGAAAAAGCAGGTCTCTTTGCTTCTTTTTACCATGACACATAAAACATAGTATAGCTAGGTATTTCTAAACTTATAGAGGTATTTTTTTTTTCAGTCCTATCCTCCCAGCTAACACTTGCTTTAGTGAAGGCCACATTTCTTATTAGCTTGCTTGTAGCATATGAAATAAATAACAAAAAGTTCAATATTGTAATGTAATATGTTTAGGCTCAGTTATCATCAATTAAAGCAGTGCCTAAAATTTAAATTGAAAACACCTGTCCACATATTTAAATAGCATCAAAATTTTAAAATTCACTCCTTTTATAGAAATAAAACGGGAAGTTGGTACTTTGGTAACCTTCCTGCTAGGAAGCTCTGCCGCATTACTCACTAGTATGAGATCCGTGAAGTGTACTTGAAAGGGAGACAGTTCAGTGGTAACATGGCAGATCTCCAGCTTTCTTTGCCAAGACTTCCTGTTTCAGTAGGGAAATGGAAAGAGTAAGAGTTAATTGTTTCCTCCCCCCTCTCCCACTTTCCCCTCCCAAGACAATTCACTGTACACTCCTATTGAAAGGTGTCTAGATTGGTTAATTTGGTTTAAATAGCTACATTCAATTGAAATGAATCCCTAAAATATTTTCTTGAGTATTTACTGAAGCATTAAAGGGATTTGCTTTGTGCTTTACAAAACTGATTAATAATTTACTTCAGCTCACTTATTTGGAAAATGAATGTTTGAATATTTTAATATACTTTTAAATAAGTGAGTGTTTATGTTATAGATACATAAAGGAATCCTATATAATAAAGAGATAATATGCAAATTGACCATCATGACCTCGCATAAGATGGCCGCCCCCATGTGGTCAAAAGATGACCGCCACAAGATGGCTGGCAGGGGAGGGAAGTTGTGGGTGATCAGGACAGCAGGGGAGGGCAGTTGTGGGCGACCAGGCCAGCAGGGGAGGGCAGTTAGGGGCGACCGGGCTGGCAGGGGAGGGCAGTTAGGGGTGACCAGGCCAGCAGGAGAAAGCAGTTGGGGGCGACCGGGCCGGCAGGGGAGGGCACTTTGGGGCGATCAGGCTGGTAGGGGAGTGGTTAGGGGGTGATCAGGCTGGCAGGCAGAAGTGGTTAGGGGCAATCAGGCAGGCAGGCAGGCGAGCGGTTGGGAGCCAGCAGTAGGGATCGGGCCTAAACGGGCAGTTGGACATCCCCCGAGGGGTTCCAGATTGGAGAGGGTGCAGGCTGGGCTGAGGGACACCTCTCTCCCCCGTGCACAAATTTCATGCACTTGGCCTCTAGTTCTTAAATAAAAAATAAATACAAAGCACCACATATTCCTTTTTCATTATTTTTTAACGAGAGGCCCGGTGCACAAAATTTGTGCACTGGAGGTGTGGGGGGGTGTCCTTCAGCCCAACCTGCACCCTCTCACAGTCCGGGACTCCTTGGGGGATGTCTGACTGCCGGTTTAGGGCCACTCCCGGTGTCGGGCTGGCAGTTGGACATCCCTCTTGCAGTCTGGGACCGCTCGCTCCTTACCATCTGCCTGCTCGCTGCTCCTTACCACTTGGCTCGCTGCTTCTTAGCGCTTCCGCGGAGGTGGGAGAGGCTCCTGCTACCACCGCTGTGCTCGCCAGCTGTGAGCCCGGCTTCTTGCTGAGCGGCACTTCTCCTGTGGGAGTGCACATTATAGTGACTGGTTATTCTGGTCATTCTACCGTAATGGTTGCTTAGGCTTTTATTATATAGACTAGAGGCCCAGTGCACGAATTCGTGCACCAGTGGGGTCCCTCGGCCTGGCCTGTGGGATCAGGCTGAAACTGGCTCTCTGACCTCAGGGGTCCCGGATTGCGAGAGGGTGCAGGCCAGGCCGAGGGACCCCCCCACCGGTGCATGATCGGGGCCGGGGAGGGACGCAGGAGGTTGGGCAGCCAGGGAGGGACTGTGGGAGGGCTCCAGGGCATGTCCGGCCCATCTTGCTCAGTCCTGATGGGTCGGACTCCAGCAGCACGCTCACCTACGGGTCAGAGCATCTGCCCCCTGGGGGTCAGTGCATGTCAATAGTGACTGGTCGACTGTCTGCCCCCTGGTGGTCAGTGCACATCTTAGCAACTGGTCAACTGGTTGACTGTCTGCCCCCTTGTGGTCAGTGCATGTCATAGCGAGCTGTTGAGCGGCCTTAGGATATCATTAGCATATTATGCTTTGATTGGTTGAACGGCTATCGGACAATCAGGCACTTAGCATATTAGGCTTTTATTATATAGGATATACAAAGCTTGTTTCATGGACTAGGCATGAGATTTTTGTTGTTGGTTCACTTTTTTCTTTTTAATCACAGTTTTGGGTTCACTTGTATGTTTTATATTAGGAATATTGACCAGGGAGTCAGGAGATATAGGTTCTTATTCTTAGCACTGCCATAAATTAATTGCATAACTTTAGGCTTTGATTTCTTCATGTATAAGTGACAGGAGATTAGGCTTTAAAGATCTTTATGATCCTCAATAGTTATAAATTATAAATTGTGAATTTCTGTCTTTTGTTTTTGGAAAAATGTTAGATTTAAAAATGTTTTTATTGATTTCAGAGAGAGGAAGGGAGAGGGAGAGAGAGAGATAGAAGCATCCATGATGAGAGAGAATCATTGATTCACTGCTTCCTGCATGCTTCCTACTGGGGATGGAGCCCCAAACCCGGGCATTTCTATGATCTCCTGGTGCATCGGTTGAAGCTCAACCACTGAGTCACACCAGCTGGGTTGGAAGAATGCAGATTTAAAAAAACTACTGAAATGACCATTTTGCAGGGTTATCTCCTGCTTGTATGTTTTCAACTGTGGCACTATCCTTTGCTCTGGTAATCCTCCTGATATAAACCTTGACTATCCAACCTTTCTGGTTATGGTCTTGTTCATTGTACTGGTTTTAGTTACCCTTTTTGTTTTTGAATCTCTTCACACTCTTAAAATGCAAAGACTAGAGATGGATCTACCAACTACACATACCTCTTAATGCTGAGTCTAATTCTTATATGGCATTTTTTATTTTTCCTCAAAGGAGATAGAATTACCTTCCAAATTAAAATCCTTTACCCTTTCTGCTCTTTTTTTGCGGGGGGGGGGGAGTAGGGGAAGGGGTAGTGTGATATTCTGAACACAGCATTGGGCATCCGAATTTGAGCACTGGTTCTACCACTTACTAGGTTGACATAGTGTTCTTAGACCAGTCATTTAACCTCTCTAAGCCTCAGTTTCTCTTGCTTAATATACTAGTACATGTCCTGCTTCCTTTACCAGGAGGCTGTGAGGATCAAGTAATGTAATAGATCAGAGAGTGTTTTCTAAAATATAAAGATTTGTGTTCTTGTAGTTGTTTCTATCCCAGTGTAATATGCATTCTCAATCAATAAAATCAGTATGTATTGAGCACCTACGATGAAGAGAATCTGGAGTTTATAAATCAGGTTGGGGATTTATATAGTAAAGTGCCATAAGAAAGGTATAACTAAACCTCTGTGAAAGTTCGGATAGATTATTTAACATTAGCATTATATTTCTTTTTAAAAAAAATATATTTTATTGATATTTTACAGAGAGGAAGGGAGAAGGATAGAGAGTTAGAAACATTGATGAGAGAGAAACATCGATCAGCTGCCTCCTGCACACCTTCTACTGGGGATGTGCCCGCAACCAAAGTACATGCCCTTGACCGGAATCGAACCTGGGACCTTTCAGTCCACAGGCTGACGCTCTATCCACTGAGCCAAACCGGTTAGGGCAGCAGCATTATATTTCTTACATTTATTTTGTAGGCTATTTTATGTTTTAAAAGTTATTCTTGGACTTAGGCAGGCTTATTCCATATTATGCCGGCACCATTTGTTGACAGAAAAATATGAATGGTAGAAAAAAATCGAGAAAATAGTCTTCCAGTATTCGAAACCTCTTACCTGATTCAGTCAAGAAGTTGCTCACATCGGTAAAGAACGAGTGAAGTTCTGAAACAGCGTTTTGCTTTCCTCTTCCTTGTTAATGTAAACAAAATACCAACCAAAATCAAGTGGTACTGGCATAATGATGGAATAAGCCTGTTTTTTTCAAAATAATTTATCAACCATTTCTTTTTCTATTTATTTATTTTGATTCCTCAGGAACATTCTATTTCTACAAAAATAAATGTAATGTGTGTGTGTTTAACTCTCCCAGCCTTCTTCTCCCGTCTACTATGTTTTATCCCTATTTTATCTTTTGAAATAACTCCACCTCTGCTTATGTATCTTGGTGTTACTTGCTAATTTAATGGATTTAATTCCATTTCCATCTTCTGGTTCATTAGTAAAGATTATTAGGTAAATTTTGATCCAGTATTTACCCTTTCAAGGTGCTTAAAATATCCTTCAAGAGTAGCTTTGAAACTTTATGTTGAACTCTCTAACGATGTATGCTCATCCAAAAATGTTTCTAGTTTATTACGGAGAATCATATAGGATCAAAATCAGAAACCTTTTCTTCTGAAGCACAGACTACGCTTACTGCTTACTCTCATCCTTTAGGCCGTCAGTCCATCATAGAAGGAAATTACTTTACAGAACTTCCAAACCTAATGGCATTAGAGACACTTGATTGAGGGTTTGACTTTAGTGCCTTTCTTACTGGCAGAGTTAAGTTTATCCATCTCCAATTATTAGTCATTCTCCCTGCCCCCCGCCTTTTTTTTTTTTTTTAAAGATTAGACACAAATATTTACCCTTCCCTCAGGTTTTCAGGAACTTCCTATGGCCTTTATGTATTCTTAAACCCAGGTAATCTGGCTATAGCAGTAAAGTGACTTGCATTGTATGAAATTATGTTATCTTGATGTAGAAAGGAAAACTAAATCTTAACCTTTTCCTCAGTATTCAGTTAAATATCAAATGGTTATCTAGGAAGGGTATTTAATTTTAGGTTTATAAATTATTTTTATTTTAACAGAACTTCTGACATTCATAGGCTAGACAGTAAAATGTCTACATATGTATCTGCAGGAAAACATGTACTTTAGTGGAAGAATACTTGTTAGCACAGTGCCTTACCTAGATAAGGCACTCATCTACTGGTACTGGTTGAATGAGTGAATGCACTTTTAACCTGGTGTTAATCTGAAATATGCTGTTATTCCTCCCCTTTTCTTTGTATTAAGGCTAGTGGCTCCTCCTTAATTACAAATAATTTTTCGACTGTATCATTCTTATTTCATTGATATATTTACGGTTTGATAGATAACATTCACATTTTTCAGAGAGGAAATATATACATTTGCTTGCTAGGCGCTAAGTAGAAGAAAAAATTTTTTTATGTATCTATAGATAGGGTAGATATCAGATATAGAAGCAATTTATATAAAACATATTGAGGTCATACTGACATTAGAATTTACCTTTTTTCTTGTTTAGAAGCAATTTATATAAAACATATTGAGGTCATACTGACATTAGAATTTACCATTTTTTATTGTTTAAAGTATTACAAATAGTAGGAGGGTTGGGGGGGTTAAGAGATCAACTGAAGGACGTGTATGCATGCATGCATATAAGAATTTACCTTTTTTTGTTTCCCCATTTCTTTTTAAAAATATTTTATATCTTGTTATTGATTTTAGAGAGAGGAAGGGAGAGGGAGAGATAGATACATCAGTGTTGAAAGAGGATCATCGATCGGCTGCCTCCTGCACGCCCCCTATTGGGGATGGAGCCCATAATCTGGGCATGTGCCCTGATCAGGAATCAAACCATGATCTCCTGGTTCATAGGTCCACATTCAACTTCTGAGCCATACCAGCCGGGCTGTTTCCCCACTTCTTATTATAATTTGTATAATATTTAACATTAAAAAATATCTGATTATTATAAAAACTAGAAAACAGTGAAAAACATTAATAAAAAAAATCCTTAAGTTCTACCTCCTAGCCATATTATCTTTTTGTTGTTTTTCTAAATATACTTGTTTAACTGTTAGCCATATTAGTAGTTTTCAGTATTTCATATCTTAAATACCATCTATATATTAAAGAACCAAAGTGCCACAGCAGTAGAAGCAGACCACATTTTATAATGACATTTATATTTTTATACAAATTACTAGAGGCCTGGTGCACGAAATTCATGTGGGGGGGAGGTCCCCTCAGCCCAGCCTGCACCCTCTCCAATCTGGGACCCCTCCTGGGGATTGGGCCTAAACCGACAGTCAGACATCCCTTTCACAATCCAGGACTGCTGGCTCCTAACTACTCATCTGCTTGCCTGCCTGATCGCCCATAACTGCCTCTATCTGCTGGCCTGGTTGCCCCTCACTGCCCCCCCCTCGCCGGCCTGGTCACCCCACGCAGCCTGCTGCTCGGTCGTTTGGTCGTCCCTCACTAACCCCCCTGCTGGCCTTGACGCCCCACTCAGCCTGTTTGGTCATCCCTTCGGTTTCAGATGTGATGGCCCCTGGCTCTTTATATACAGTGGGGCCTTGACTTACGAGTTTAATTCGTTCTGTGATGGAGCTCGTAACTCAAATTACTCGTATGTCAAATCAAAAGTGAACGAGTGAGACACGTGATGCTGGGCTGATGTGGCGTTCACTGTGACGTTCGCTGCGCCAACTAGCGGTGGGGTATCTGAAGCTGGCTCGTAACCCGAATTTTAGCTCGCAACTCAAAGCAAAAAATCAGCCGAGAGATGGCTCGTATCTCGAAAAACTCGTTAGTCGGGACACTCGTAAGTCAAGGCCCCACTGTGTATAGATGTTAGTGCCTTAACAATTGTTAAAAAAAAAAACCCCACTTCATATGTAATGCAGATTAGTTTGAGCACTCCTGGTGACACTTGACCCACTAGTTGAGTATCACTGGGTAGAACAGTCAAAATTAATGAGCAAGTTTGAAAATCTCCATATGGGCCTTAGATCTTGTTAAACTAGTTTGGATTGCTTTCATATTTGTAATAGCATCGGTGCACATCCCTTTTGATTTGAATCGAGTTTGCAATTATAATTTTTTTTAATTCATCTGAAAGAATTAAGTCCAAGAATATTTTTTTAATTCTATGTTGTTTTAGTACATAAGATAATTCGTAAGGATTCTCTTCCCCAATTCCCAAACACATGTTGGTTTTCCATGATTACTTTATTATCCCTTCATTTGGTCAGTGATGACATCTTAGTCAATTCTACTTCCAAAATAACATTTTACTCTATCTCTTCAACCCTGAGGTTACTGCCTATTTCAGGTTTTAATTTCTTTTCAGTGTATTGTAGAAGCTACCTGACGACCTGTATTCTTTTCCTTTCCTCCTGTTATATGTATGATGCTGTAGTATTTTCTTCCTTCTCTCCTTTTATTGCAGTTTTCAATAATCTTTTTTAGGAAGACTTAAATATACATATACACAGAAAGTGAACTTTATTATATGGAAATAACCACTGTGATCATTATGGTGTCTAGTCTTATAGTTGTTTGTTTTCTGTGTGTATATATATAATTTTTAAATTGGGTTAATGTGGGCATTCTTTAACCTTTTTAAAAAACTTAATATTTTGTGAACATTTATTCATGTCTGCCTTATTTTTTTTCTATATTATAGATCAGGGGTCCTCAAACTTTTTAAACAGGGGGCCAGTTCACTGTCCCTCAGACTGTTGGAGGGCCAGACTATAGTTTAAAAAAAAAACTATGAACAAATTCCTATGCACACTGCACATATCTTATTTTGAAGTAAAAAAACAAAACGGGAACAAATACAGTATTTGTCTTTGCATGTGGACCGCGGGCTGTAGTTTGAGGACCCCTGTTATAGATTTACTAGAGGCTCGATGCACGAAATTCATGCAAGAGTAGGCCTTCCTTCCCCCGGCTGCTGGCACCGGCTTCCCTCGCAGCCCTGGCTTTGTCTGGTCTAATTAGCATATTACACTTTTATTATTAGAATATATGCCTTCTTCCTGGACATTTAGTTCTTTAGGTCCTTCTTCCCTCCTTCCTATCCATCCATCCATTCTTTCTGCTATTATAACCAGTATTACAATATCCTTGTAGCTAAATTATTTGGACAGTTTCATGGTTATTTCTGAGGATACTAGAGCAATGATTCTAAAACATAGCTCTGATTTTATCATTTCTGTTATACATACTTTACATACTTCATCTCTTTGTTGTGACCAGTCTGAGCTTTTCATCCTAAAAACTCTTGGTCTATCCTATGCTAGCCTTTTTGACTTTATCACTTATTCTTTTTAAAATATATATTTTTATTGATTTCAGAGAGGACGGGAGAGGGGGAGAGAAAGAGAGAGAGAGAGAGAGAGAGAGAGAGAGAGAGAGAGAGAGAGAGAGAAAGAGAGAGAAACATCAGTGATAAGAGAGAATCATCGATCGGCTGCCTCCTGCATACCCCCCCCATGGGGATCAAGCCTGCAACCCAGGGATGTGCCCTGTTGGAGAATCTAACCGTGTCCTCCTGGATTCACAGATCGACACTCAACCACTCAGCCACCACAGCTGGGCTACCTCTTATTCTTTTTCACACTCTATAGCTAACCAGACCTTTACTTGTGGTTTCTAAAATGTCTTACTCATGGATGTCTGTTTGCCCTCTTTTCTTACCCACCTGGTAAATATTTCTTCAGCTTTCTAGCCTAAACTTTCGTGTGAAGTTCTGGATCTCCCTTGGCAGTGTGAGGTGGTTCCTGCTTTGCATCCTGTAAACTCTTCTGTTGGAATGCCAATAGAATAGTTGCAAAATTTTAGAAATTTAATCTCCTTTGCTAGGCTGTGAGCTCCTCAGTAGAAGGGATGTTGTTCTAATAATCTCTTTCTTTCTAGCACCTAACTCAGAGTAGGTGCTTAATAAATGTTTGAGTAAATCTGAGGTCTGGGGAAAAGCAAATTTCTAACAATGGAGTAATAAAATTAAATATATTTTTAATTCACTCCAAAATGCTATGAGGAAAAAATTACTTGATTGAAAAATATTTATGGAGAACATAGGAAGCATAGTATTTGTTCAAAAATAAATGCGTAATAAGTGATTAAGAATGTATAACTGAAGAATTTATGATTGCATTTAATGTTGACACTAGTTTTATCAACATTTAGAGATTTGAGTGAAATGAATACTTTTGCTTACATTTCTATGTAAGCAAGAATATTTAAGTATTGTGTATTGACAGATATAGGTACAGTGTTTAAAATTTGAGTAATGTAACAGTATCATTATGGCTTTAGTTTTTGTAACCGAATAGATTTAAGAAAAATTAGATTAATTAAAGTATGTTAGAACCACAAACAAAAATCATTGGAAAGGTGGGATGTTTGGAGTTTTAAAAGACTAAAACATATTTCTATAGAAAATATTCATTGGCAAAATAATTAAAGAAAGACTCCTGAATTGCAGGATAAATAATTGATCTGTTCTAGTAGTCATCTATTTATGTCCTTGTTTTGAGATTTTGAATTAATTATTCAAAATGATGGATACTTTCTTTTGTTCTTTAGGCTGAAAGTTTCCAAATTCTTTCTCATTGTCTATTTAAATGTTAGGCAGTTTAAGTATTTTGTAATTTCTTTTGCATTGGACTAATCTAAAGTATGCTACAATCAATAATTCCTATGCACATATAGCAAATCTTTTGTGCCAATAGCTTTTTAAGTTCTTAAAGTTTGCTTTGCTCACTATTGTCTTCTTACCACTTAGTGTAGTAGTTAGTACTGCCATATGACAGGTTTTACTTATTAGTATATTAACTATATTTTTCTTCTTTTTTTAAAGGTAATGTGGCTTTAGATAATCTAAAGATAAAAGAAAATGCTCTGGTAAGTTTTTTAACTATGTTAATTACTCATTTAATTTGGTAAGCTCTTAGAAACCCTTGGTTAGTAAGTATCTGGTACCAGGTGCCAGATAAAGTGGTTGAGTCACTCAAAGAAGGATTGCTTGTTTAATTATTTGCGGTAGGAAAATCTGAGATTAAGATTTAGAACTTTTTCCCCCTGATGATCAAAACGGTATCTCTTGTCAACAGAATATTTTTCATTGACCTAATTTGACTATATAGCTTTGTAGTAGGCCTTTGTCTTCAGAAATATCTTTGCATATTTTTCAGGTAAATAAGACCTTGATTTTAACAATTTAATCTAATGAATAATTGTATTTTTGGAAATATATTCAAGTTCAGCCATATAATATTATGGTAATATTAAGGGATAAAATAGCCCTGGTTGGTGTGGTTCTGGTGGTTGGAGCATCATCCTGTACAACATAAGGTGGTGGATTCTATTTCTGGTCAGGGAAACATGCCCAGGTGCAGTTCGGTCCCAGGTTGGGGGCGCATGCAGGAGGCAACTGATTGATGTTTCTCTCTCTCTAAGATAAAAAGAAAAGAGGTAAAATAGATTTTTTTCAGACTCTAGCTTCCCGAGAGTAGTTTGTGTCATTTACTATTGAGCTGAAAACAAAACAACACTCTCCCCATTCTCTCAATCCTCTACCCCCTGTGAAGCTTTAGCTAAAATATTAGACTTAATTTGAGTTTATGAAATCACTGAAGAATGATTTTATTCTTTAATTAATAGGTCATATTTCTAAGTAATCTATTGAATGTTTTAAAGTTTTGTCTGACTTCTGGTTGGATTTCTACGTGATGAAATGCGTTATTAGGGAGAGCATTATACATTAAATGCTCCCATGACTGGTCCGAGGGAAATTTGGGATATTGAAGATCCTAGGAGTAGAACTCTGTCACAAGGAGTAACATTACATTTTGTTAAGTTTGGCGTGGTGGAAAGGGCATGGACCTTGTAGTCCGGAAGATCTGGGTTTGAGTGCTAGCTCTGCCTTTTACCAGCTGTGTGTCTTTTGGCAAGTTTCTAATTTTTTTTGAGCATTAGTTTAATCATCTTTTAAGTGGAGTTAGTATTATAAAACAACGTAATATCTCTCTGCCTTTGTGGCTTGAGTAAGATGGAAAGTGAGCCTGGCAAGTAGTGGGCATTCAAAATATTTAAATGTTCTTTCCCTCCCTTTTTATAGGGTGCTACATCTTTAACAAAATAGTGTTATTGACTTCAGAGAGAGGAAGGGAGAGGGAGAGAGTGGTAGAAACATCAGTGATGATAATCATTGATCCTGCTTCCTACACAACTGCCACAGGGTATTGAGCCCACAACCTGGGCATGTGCCCTGATGGGGAAATCACACCGTGACTTCCTGGTTCATAGGTTGACACTTAATCACTGGGCCAACTTTTTTTTTTTTTTTTAAATATTTTATTGATTTTTTACAGAGAGGAAGGGAGAGGGATAGACAGTTAGAAACATTGATGAGAGAGAAACATCAATCAGCTGCCTTCTGCACACCCCCAACTGGGGATGTGCCCGCAACCAAGATACATGCCCTTGACCGGAATCGAACCTGGGACCTTTCAGATCGCAGGCTGACGCTCTATCCATGGAGCCAAACCGGTTAGGGCTGGGCCAACTTTTAAAAATTTATCTCAAAATTTAGAAATTAAGATTCTATTGGTGGTGATTGCATTAAAGTTTATTTTTCTCTTTATTTTAGAAGGAAATAAGTATAAATAGAGTTGTGGTGACAGGATATATATCTAACATACATAGAATTGATGTGAACTCTGTGTTAGCTTGATTTGAATTTTGGTTGTAATTAAATATAATAAAGTATTTTATAATTTATATTCTCCATTAATTTAAATTGCAAATAAACCATATTGGTGAGGTTTTGCTTTAATATGGATCCTTTACACTTATTTTGTGTGAGAAATTATTTCAGGGAGATTACTATGAGCATGAGGCCACACTTTTAGAAGTGTTTATAGTTTGTATCCTCTATAATATCAATTCATATAAATTTATTCTCCCTATCCCCTAAGGGTAGAGCTGCTCCTTTATCATGAGTAAGGATTTTTTTTTTTGGTCTAAAAAAAGACTTTTTATCAAAAACTATTAGTATTCTGTTCAGTTCCTGTTCACCTACAATGATTGAGCAATCAGAGATCGGGTAAATTGATTATTTTAGTTAATTGTTAACTAAAGTACTGCATTTCATTTGCCAGATTAAAAAAAATATATATATTTTTATTGATTTTAGAGCGGGAGGGAGAGAGAGATAGAAACATCAATAATGAGAGAGAATCATTGATCGGCTGCCTCCTGCACACTCCCTACTGGGAATTGAGCTGGCAACCCAGGCATGTGCCCTTGACCGGAATCGAACCCAGGACCCTTCATTCAGAAGGCCAATACTCTATCCACTGAGCCAAACCAGCTAGGGCTCATTCGCCAGATTTTGATAGTACAGTCAAACTTCAGTTCTTGAACATCTCCCATCTGGAACAATTAGGTTCTCGACCAAGTTGTTCACAGAAAAAATGTCTAGGTTGTTGAACAAGCTTCAGTTTTCTACCTGACAGCCCTTTCATGCTGATACATCAGCATGACAAGCATCTCTCAGGCCACAAAGGAGAGAATGCATCTGAGTCATAAACTAACATCTTAGGAATTTATGCTGTGAATATATGGTTGAGTGTGTGTGTGTGTGTGTGTGTGTGTGTTTGCTTTTGTTGCTGGTGAAATGGACAATTAGCACAATTTTAAAACATAAAGAGGCCATCAAGAGTGCTAACATAGCCCTAACCTGTTTGGCTCAGTGGATAGAGCGTCGGCCTGTGGACTGAAAGGTCCCAGGTTTGATTCCAGTCAAGGGCATGTACCTTGGTTGTGGGCACATACCCAGTAGGAGGTGTGTAGGAGGCAGATGATTGATGTTTCTAACTCTCTATCCCTCTCCCTTCCTCTCTGTAAAAAAATCAATAAAATAAATTAAAAAAAGAGTGCTAACATTGCTAATGCTATGAAAGAAAGGCAATTGAAGAGGTAGAAAACTGTTGTTGATTGGGATAAACAAAAAGCAGTCAGCCAGTGACAGCAAGAGAAGATGCTGTGTACTGACCTCCTGAAAGACACCCCTAGAATTAGTGCTGAAAGTGATTTGTTTAAGGCTAGTAGTGGATGGTTTGTTAAATTTAAGCAAAGAAGTGTTTGTTTATAGATTAAACAGTACATTAGACATGTATTTAAGAAAGGTTAAAATGGAATCATTCGAGGATCTGGAATGAATTAATTCAATTTACATTATTTCTAATGGGAAAGAATGATTCAATTTTTGAATAAATTGCTTCTCAAACAGCCTTCTGGAGTGAATTAAGTTTGAGAACTGAGGTTCCACCGTATTAGTATATACTAAGGTATATCTAACAGAAAGGCTACTGTTTCGGCCAATTTTTAATAATTATAAGAACTCAAGTGATTATTGTGAATATCAGTTATAGTTTAGTACTCTGTGGATAAGAAAGTTATTTGTACTTTCCAGTGGTTTGGAATCTAGAAAGTGAAAGTTTATTATTATTGACTGGTAATTGTCAGTAATCTAATGTAAATGCTAATTTGGTAAACACTATGCTGGGAATCTGCCTTTCCTTTTAAGGTTGTTTTATTTATTCATTTATTAGATATTTTATTTGAGAGAGAATTGGTCATTTTTTTCAACTTATTTATGTGAAAGAACTCTTCCTATTCTAGTATTTCAGATAAACAGTGTTCATCTATTATTTTAAAAGTTTATGAAATTTCCGTCTGGCTTGGTTTGGTTTATTAAAACAATCAGATAACTCAATTGCTTTCTTTAACTACGAACTCATTCTATTTATAATTGTTTCTATTTATAATTTTGCTTTTCTCATGAATTCTTTCTTCAAAGTCAGAGTTTAAGTTAATAAAATTATTTGTTTCAGCCAATAAACATCGTTTATGAGTTATTTAAATATAGAAAAAAATTTTTTTTTTTCGATTTTTTTTTTAAATATTTTTATTGATTTTTTACAGAGAGGAAGAGAGAGGGAAAGCTTTAATAAGTTAAGATTTCTTTTACATTTTTTTTCTTCTCTGCAGAGTGAGTTGGATGTTCCTTTTAAAGTCAAGGCTGGCCAAATTGGTAAGCACGTCACTCTTCATTTGACTTATTTTTAGTCCTTTTAGTTTTATTTTTCCTGTGTTATTTAATCTAAAACATCTTTTTTTTAAATTTTGAATAAAAATGTGAGAGTTATTTTGGTTATGTTGATGAGAGCTTTTGTAGTTCTTAACCCAATATATATTATGTGGTAATACATATATACTTTGAAGATTTTGACAGTAGCCTAGAGATTTACCCTCTAAAATGGAAGGACATTTTGAAAACAATTTTTATGTATTTATCTATCTTTTTTTACTCTATCCCTCCCACCCAGCCTCCTAACCCCTAACCCCCTCACCCCGACAGCTGTCAGCCTGTACTCTATAAATCTATCTCTATTTTGCTTGTTAGTCTATTTTGTTCATTAGATTCCATATATGAGTGAAATCACATGATACTTGTCTTTCTCTGACTGGCTTATTTCACTTAGCCTAATGCTCTCCAAGTCTATTCATGCTGACACAAGGGTAAGATTTCCTTCTTTTTCATGGCCCAGTAGTATTTCATTGTGTAAATGTACCACAGCTTTTTTTATCCACTCATCTACTGGCTACTTTCGTATCTTGGCTATTGTAAATAAAGCTGCAATGAACATAGGGGTGCATATATTCTTTTTTTTTTTATATTTTATTGATTTTTTACAGAGAGATGAAGGGAGAGAGATAGAGAGTTAGAAACATCGACCAGCTGCCTCCTGCACATCTCCCACTGGGGATGTGCCCGCAACCCAGGTACATGCCCTTGACCGGAATCGAACCCGGGACCCTTCAGTCTGCAGGCCGACGCTCTATCCACTGAGCCAAACCGGTTTCGGCCATATATTCTTTTGAATTAGTGTTTTGGGTTTCTTTGGATAAATTCCCAGAAGTGGAATAGCTGGGTGATAAGGAAGTTTGAATTTTTTTGGGTAACGCCATACTGCTTTCCACAGTGGCTGCACCAGTCTGCATTCCTACCAACAGTGCACAAGGGTTCTCTTTTTTCCACATCCTCACCAGCACTTGTTTGTTGATTTACTGATAGTAGCTATGCTGACAGGTGTGAGGTGATACCTCATTGTAATTATAATTTGTATCGCTGTGATGATTAGTGACCTTGAGCATTTTTTCATGTCCATTGACCATCCGTATGTCCTCTTTGGAGAAGTGTTTATTTAGGTCCTTTGCCCATTTTTTAAATTGGATTGTTTGTTTCTCTGGTATTGAGTTGTATTAGTTCTTTTGAAAATTAACCCCTTATCAGATGAATCATTGGCAAATACGTTCTCCCATACTGTGGGTTCCCTTTTTGTTTTGTTGATGTTTTCTTTGCTGTGCAAAAACTTTTTAGTTTGAGGTAGTCCCATTTCTTTGTTTTTCTTTTGTTTCCCTTGCCTGAGAAAATATATCAGAAAAAAACAGTGCTATGAGAAATGGCTGGTTCTAGCATCCTCACTGATGACTTTGGTGGTCTTAGGCAATTAACTTGGGCACTGAGTTTCCTTCCTTCCTTCCTTCCTTCCTTCCTTCCTTCCTTCCTTCCTTCCTTTTTTCTTTTTTTTCCTAAAGAATTGAAGTAATAGCTGCCTCATTCTTCTTACAATTGGAATATTAAATAAAATAATAGTTACCAAAGTGTGAAAAGTATAAAGCATAATGTGAATAGTCACTTCTAAAAGTAATATAATATGGAAAAGATCTTTATAAACTTTAATGTTGAAATTTTTTTATTTTTTTTCTGAATGATATACTTACTATATGCATGAATGGTTTTGTTATACTTTTTCCTCTTAATGGAAAGTGAGAAATGTTTATCTTTTTGAGCAGCCAAATAATAATTTAAATTTGAAATTATGTTTCTTCAGATAAATTAACTTTGAAGATTCCTTGGAAGAATCTTTATGGAGAAGCAGTTGTTGCGACTCTGGAAGGATTATACCTGCTTGTTGTTCCTGGAGCAAGTATGCTGTTTTAGGCTGTAATCATTCAGTAATATCACAGTGAAATGGAATGTGACCTGGGTTAACTATTTTATATGTTTAGTAAAATAGAAGATAATTTAAATAAACTAATCATATACATACATATGCACATAACTACATACATTTTACATGTACACCCACATATATATATATTACCACATTTGTATCCTATATAATAAAAGCCCAGCAACCGAACGGCAGAACGACCAGAATGACTGGTAGACCAGTTGCTATGACATGCACTGACCACCAGGGGGCAGATGCTGAACGCAAGAGCTGCCCCCTGGTGGTCAGTGCACGCCGCTTGGCTTACCAGGATGAGCGGTGCTCCCACAGCAGGAAAGAATAATTTAAATCATTTGTGTTAGATTGATTCTATTCTGTATGAATAATTATTTTGCAACTAAGGCTTTCTATTAAGTTAAGATGCATTAGGCAGATTTATGCTGGGGGAATGAAATGAAGTGAGATTTTAAAAATGCACTGATGTAGTAATCTATAGATTTCAATATTGGAAAAAATTTTCCCCCATTTTGTTGCTTCTGATTTTGAATGAATATTGTCTCAAAAATGTATGTAAAACAGGTAATTCTTAAATTATAAATTATAGTATTTTAATATTTTAATGAATGTTTTAAAGCAGTGGTGTTTATTTAAGTAATACCTCTCATTACTAATTTTTTTTAGTTATAAGAACAATATAATGTTAAGGACAGTCTGGATATTTTAGGGAAAAATTGTTATATTTTCTCAACCATAAAACAACATTTTTTTTTCTTTTTTGCTTTCCAGTCTTTACCACATACATACTTGATTTGATATAGCATTTATCACATTATATACAACATGGATCTGGCTTTTTTACTTTATATACTTTGATATGTTTAAGTTTTCATGATGATAGTGATAGTTTTGAAAGGCTGTATGATATTTCATTGTGGGCTGCCTGCTGTTTTTGCTGTTACAGTGCCTTTTTTTATTCTTTTGTTAGGATACAAGATCAGAAATGAGATTACTAGATAAAAAAGATATATATATTCATGATTGTTGATATTGATTCATATTTTTTAAATTACTTTCTATAAGTCTTCTTATCAATTTGTACTGATACCAACTGATATTAGATATTGCATGTTTTTTGTAGTTAAAATTTTACCACTCAGATATAATAACTGGACATTTTCTGATGTATTTTCTGCCCTCCCCCTGCTTCTCTCTTTTACTTTTCTACTCACCTTTTCCCCACTTACCATTTTTCATATCTTTTTTTCCTCCCTTTTAATTTCATTCTTCCCTCCTTTCCTTTTTGATATAAGTTTGTAAATAAATAGAAATCACTTATGGTTAAACTTTTTGTAAAATTAATCTAAAGTCTATAACTGTTCTTTTACTTACAAAAAATGACACATCACACACACAATCATGAGGCTGAACTTTTCCTATTTATTTATTAATTGCATTTCTTTATTTGTGAATTAACTATGTATTTTTAGGTATTAAATATGATGCTGAAAAAGAAGAAAAGTCTTTGCAAGATATTAAACAGAAAGAGCTATCCCGAATTGAAGAAGCCCTTCAAAAGGCAGCAGAGAAAGGTACTATAAGTTTAAGATAAACTTAGATATACCTATATTTTAGATATATTCAGTGCACTGTAAATAGGAAGCTTTCATAAACCTTCATAAATTGTAGTGTCAAAGAAAGAGTCTTCTTTTAAAATCATCTCAAAATATTGATTATAAATATTTTAATGATTCACATTTTTCTGTGATTGTTTTATCTCACTGCTAAGACATTTCTCTTTGGTCTCTCTTAAAAGGTATGACAACTGTTGAGTTAGAAATAACAGAAATATTTGGATATAATAAGATTTCTTTTCTTAGCTTAAGCTGCTGACATCTATCTAACTGAATCCAGAAGAGATCTATCTTTAAAATAGCTTGCTCATTAAAATTAGTTTTTTTTTTATGCCCAACTGGTGTGGATCAGTGGTTGAGCATTGACCTATGAATCAGGAGGTCACGGTTTGATTACCAGTCAGGGCATATGCCCGGGTTGAGGGAGCATTGACCTATGAGTCAGGAGGTCACGGTTTGATTACCAGTCAGGGCATATGCCCGGGTTGAGGGCTCGATCCCTAGTGTGGGGCGTGCAGGAGGTAGCCGATCAATGATTCTCTCTCATCATTGATGTTTCTCTCTCTCTCTCTCTCTCTCTCTCTCTCTCTCTCTCCCTCTCCCTCTCCCTCTCCCTCTCCCTCTCCCTTCCGCTCTGAAATCAATAAAAAATAAAAATAAATTTTTTAAATCAGTGATTCTAATTCTTTTTGTCTTAAGGGTTTGCTTTTCTATAGAATTATTGATTCTTTTACACAAAATTACTAAAATACTTAAAATATAGAGGCAAACTTAATGGAAGAAATAAAAAAGCCTAAAAACGTTTTCCCTTTCTTTTTTATACGTAAGCATATTTTGTATTTCTGCTAAGCTTAAGAATCTGTATTTTAATGACAGTTTTCTGTACTTTTATTACATTTATGTGCCATATAAAGCAAGGTGGGAATGGTTTTGTATTATGACGATTCAGTGTGATTATTTTTATTCAGTTTTAGTTAATTAGTATATGTGGAAATAGTGTTATAAAAAATGAAGAGAAAGACATGAATAGCATTAGAATTTTATTTTTTTTCTTGATACAGTTCAGATTAAATATGTTTTCTGGATACATATGTACATTGACATATACTTAGATATATTGATATAACATAATTTATAATATCTACACTAATAAAAGCAAAAGATGCAAATTAACCATTACTCCACTACATCCACAAGCCACGCCCACCAGCCAATCAGGAGCCAGTATGAAAATTAACACAACTAAGATGGCCGCGGCCACGGAGCTGGAGTGAGCAGGAGGCTTGGGTTGCCCCTGGAGATGGAGGAAGCCAAGCTTCCCGCCTGCCCTGGCCGGCCCTGGGCTCCGCTCAAGGCTACAAAGTTTCAATTATAGAAGATAAATAAATCCCAGATACCTGCTTCCAGGCCGCCTGGGGAAAAAAAAAATTAAAGGAGAGGCTGGGAGCTTGGGTCGCCAGGGGGCGTGGCCAGCCTGAAAACAGCCATTAGCCCCTCACCCAGGCTGGCCAGGCACCCCAGTGGGGACCCCCCCACCGTGAAGGGGCTGTGGGCAGCCTGAAAACAGCCCTCAGCCCCTCAGCCAGGCTGGCCACACCCCCATAGGGTAAGGGTCCCCACTGGGGGCCTTGGCCAGCCTGCAAACAGCCATCAGCCCCTCACTCAGACTGGCCAGGCACCCAAGTGGGGACCCCCACCCTGATCTGGGACACCCTTCAGGGCAAACCAGCCGGCCCCGATCTGTGCACCAGGCCTCTATCCTATATAATAAAAGGGTAATATGCAAATTGACCCTAATAGCAGAACGACTGGGAATGACTGGTCACTATGACACACACAGACCACCAAGGGGCAGATGCTCAATGCAGGAGCTGCCCCCTGGTGGTCAGTGCGCTCCCACAGGAGGAGCTTTGCTCAGCCACAAGCCAGGCTGCCAGCTGCCAGCACAGTGGTGGTAGTGGGAGCCTCTCCCACCTCCTTAGCAGAGCTAAGGATGTCCGAATGCAGCTTAGGCCTGCTCCCCACTGGCAAGTGGACATCCCCCGAGGGCTCCCGGCTGCCAGAGGGATGTCTGACTGCCAGCTTAGCCCCAATCCCCCGGGGAGCGGGCCTAAGCCAGCAGATGGACATTCTCCGAGGGGTCCCAGACTGCGAGAGGGCACAGGCTGGGCTGAGGGACCCCCCGAGTGCACAAATTTTTGTGCACTGGGCCTCTAGTATATTATAATTATATTTTCTCCTTTGAGAAAGAAACCATTAAGTCTTCTTTTTTTTTATGGAAATGAGAGATTGCTTAAAAAATATTTGTGTTTCCAGAGACCTGTAAGAAAAATATGGTATAGTCTTTCTTATTTTAGCAGTTGACAGCTTAATTGACAAAATGGTACCTGCTACACATTTTGTATTGAGTGTCTATGAGATTTTTACTCCTGGGTCTTTAGTGCTTCGGAAATACATATTTGGGTGTGGCAGAGAGGCTATTAAGGATGATTTGGTATGACTATAGGGGATAAACATCTGTAGCACTAAGCTTGTGTAAACAGAACTATGAGGCTTATATAATATATAATAATTACATTGTAGCTTCTGGATGATAAAACTTAGGTTTTGTTGGGATAGAACTGAAATTCAGAAAGTGAAACTCAGTTTTACCATTATTATATTAGATTTGTCAGAAAAGTGTTCTGAGTAGATAAAAGAGATGAGTTTAGAATTGGGGAAATATGTTGCTAGAGATTATTTTTCCTTCATTGTCAAGAAATATATTTATTTATTTATTTATTTTTAAGAAATATATTTAATTATCTTGACTGCATGTACATATTTTTTTCTAGTTTGTATGAATATGGGTCACATCTTCTTTATATAATATTATTCATGTGATGATAAAAGACAATCTTGGCCCTTCAGATGCTTTGCATTTCACCATTATTAATTAATAGTTATTACTTAAATACTATAGTTTATTTTTCAGACTTATTATTTCCCAATTACCTTGAGATTTTAAAAGCACAAAAGCACCATTACACATGTTTAGAGACTCAGATGAGAAGAGAAAATGAGTCAGTTCTAAGCAGCAGATGATAAAAATGAAAACAAAGTGCTCGTGCTAATCTGCTCTAAAAAAATGTTTTTACTTAATTTGTTTTATTTGGTAAAATAGAATGTAGTCCACTATCATGTGGGGAAAAAAGGACATTGAAATATAACTATGAGTTTATTTCTATAGAATTTGTGTAATTGTAAAAATAAACTCCTTGATATTTTTCTTCTTTATATTTCATTGGAGAGAGTTTATTTTCTCTGAAGGGCTATTATAAAGTAAAAGAAAAGATTAAATTTATAGCGAGGCCAAAAAATTCTCAAATGCTGTGGATTCTATATTTAATATGTTAAGTTTATCAAAGTAATATAAAACACACTTTATAATCAGATAGTTTTGCCAAAAAGACTTCTGATGAAAAATCTCAGTCCCCAGTTTCACCTTCTCTATCCTTTAGACTCACTCCTTAGAGGGAACCATCATTTTAGGAATGTTAACATTCTGCCACTATCTATGTTATTAATGTAAGGCATTACCTAGGATTTCCTATTATGGTAGTCAAAGAGCTTACCATCTCCTTTTACCCTAAATTCCCCTCCATTTTTTTCAAAATAGGGTTATTTCACAATTTTTGGCCAATTACTAGTAAAAATTTATATTACTATGACAGTATTGTCACTGCATAGGTCAAATGATGTACTCTGATTGTATTTTCTTTCCTATGCAACTGGTTTTCCCCTTGAATTTGTAAATTTTTTTATTTGCTTATTAGTCTTTAATGTAAACTTGTGTTTATTTTTTTTCACAGGGTATTTGAAATCTGTTATATGACTATCATTATTTCCAATTGCCCAAACCCATCGATTGGTTCCCTCCCCTCTTCCCCTTTTTTCATGGAAATCTTCAGTTGAACTGGGAGGTTTTTTAGTCCTGCTACACAGTTGTCATCTTGGGACTGGTCTTCATCCCTCATCTGTATTTAATTAATATTTCCTGGGTCTCTTGCTTTTTGTTCTTCTGTTACTTTGTTCGTTGTTGAATCATATCTAATAACTTTTAAGAAAGGATGCACTGAATTTAGTTTTTAAAATTCTTTCAAGTCTGAGAGTCTTTGTATTTTACTTCCACACTTGTTTGATTTGGCAGGAGATAGAATCCTAGGTTTAAAATTAGAATTTAGAAAGCAATACCTTTTAGCTTACAGGTACTTTTGAGAAGTCTGATGCTAGTCTGCTCGACACATTGTTGGAATATCCCTGGATCCTACTGTCCACAACCTTACACTGTAGCTGGGAAAATAAGACATGCATAATAATCAATATGAGAAAGTGTTAGGTCCCATCAAAGAAATACAGATAGAGTGTTAAGGGAGTTCAGAATGGACATATACTTAGTCAAAGAGATCAGACCAGTGGTTCTCAACCTTCTGGCCCTTTAAATACAGTTCCTCATGTGATCTAACCATAAAATTATTTTCGTTGCTACTTCATAACTGTAATGTTGCTACTATTATGAATCATAATGTAAATATCTGATAGGCAGGATGGTCTTAGGCGACCCCTGTGAAAGGGTCGTTTGACCGCCAAAGGGGTTGCGACCCACAGGTTGAGAACCGCTGGATCAGACAGACATTGAAGGTATATATTTCAGCTGGGTCTAAAGGATGAGAAAGGAGAGGGGGCATTCTAGGTAGAGGGGACAGTGATGGTAGAAAAGTATAGAGCATGTATGTGAACAGCTAAGAATTTGGGAGTTAGATAGAGTGTAGTTATTGGTAAGTTAGAAAGCTATGGTTAGGTAAATTTTAAGATATTTGACTGCTATGATAATGATAATGACTATGATAGCAGCTAACATTTATTGAGCATTTGCTGTTTGCCAGTCACTCTTCAAAACACTTTATAGGAATTGACTCATTTAACAGTCATAACTCTATGATTTAAAAGCTGTTATTATTCCCATTTAATATTTGAAAAAGCTGAAAGTTAAATAACTTGTTCCATGTCACACAGCTAGAAAATGATAGAGCTAGAATTTAAATCCAGTCTGGCTCTAGCTCCTATATGTTTAACTGTGAGTAATGGATATTCATCTAGCCAGTGGGAGAGTCAGTAACTTGCCCATTTTTCTTTCTTTAAAAATTCAGGGAGTGACTTGACTGATCAGAGCTATTTTAGGAAGGTTAAACTTGCTGTGTCTAGGCTGGATTTGGGGTGGGAAATGGGGGATGCTACATTCTAGTTATATTCATAGGAAGGATCCAGACAGTAAAGTGAGTTAATTTCAGCTGACTAAACTTGTATAAATATGAAAAATATTTTATTCTGAAAATAGGCAAAGTGGTAGTCAAAAGGGAACCAAAATAACAGACTTGCTCTGTTTGAAAATTTGTCAAGTAATTTAATGAGACATTAGCCATAATTCATATTTGTCTACCTTGCTTAATTTGAAATCATTGTTATAATTTTAATTATTAAGAATTTTTTTAATATTATGAAAATAGTTTGTATGTTCAAAGCATTAAAATGGTGTCATTGAATGTTACCTTAGAAATACAAGTTTTTATAAAAAGAAGTATAGTTTTACTGAATTTTACTTGTTCTGTTACATGATTTCTAATTCTTTGAATTAAGTTTAGACGTTTTACATGTGACATTAAAGGTGTCTTTAAATGCTTTGCATTTTGGTTATTGCTGCCATGCGGATGCAGGCGCACATTCAGGGGAGTTCATATATGGCTTGGAAAACTTTGTTTACAAGGACATCAAGCCTGGTGGGTACGCATGGTTAATTATATTCAGCTACATAAACATTATATTTTTATCCATGCATGTGCTTTTAATGGAGCCCATTTAATGACGTGCCATCTTTTAGAAAATATGGAAATGTAATTCATGTCTTTCCGTTTTACCATAATTTCTTTTCCCCTACCTTCCACAGTCATGCTGAATGTTCATGGGGTAAAACAAACACAGTCCACTGCTCTGTGAAGCTTGAAATTTGATCTATAGATAACATTTAAAATTTTTTTCGTAACTTTTAGAAAATTAAAGTATAATTGAAACACAGCATTCTATTAGTTTCAGGTGTACAACATAATGATTCAACATTTATATCCACTGCAAAGTTATCACTGCAGTAAGTCCAGTCACCATCCATTACCATATGAAGTTACAAAAATTTTATTTTTTTTCTGAAGAGAACTATTAAGATTTACTTTCTTAGCAACTTTAAAATTTGCTATAGTCACCATGCTGTGCATTACACGCTCTTGACTTATTTATTTCATGCCTGGAAGTTTATACCTCTTGACCCCCTTCACCCATTTCATCCCCCCCAACTCCCCTTCCATATGGCAACCATCAATATGTTCTCTGTATCTATGAATTTTTTGTTCTTTTTTATTATTTTTTTTGTAAGAGTCTACACATAAGAGAAATATTGTACAGTGGAACCTTGTTTCTTGAACTTAATTCATTCTGGAAGGCTGTTCGAGAAGCTATTTGTTCGAAAACCGAATCATTTTTCCCCATTAGAAATAATGTAAATTGAGCCTGGCTGGTTATGGCTCAGTGGTTGAGCATCAACCTACGAACCAGGAGGTCATGGTTCGATTCCTCATCAGGGCACATACCGGGGTTGTGGTCTTGATCCCCAGTTGGGGGCATGTAGGAGGCAGCCAAGCGATCAATGATTCTCTCCCATCATTGATGTTTTTTTCTCTCTCTTCCTCTTTGAAATCAGTAAAAATATATTTAGAAAAAGAAATAATGTAAATTGAATTCATTCCAGACCCCCAAATGATTCCCTGTTTTAACCTTTCTTATATACAGTACATGTTTAATGTACTGCTTACTTTATAAATAAACACTTCTTTTCTTAAATTTATCAAACCACCCTCTACTAGCTTTAAAGGAATTTTTTATATATCACTGCCTCAGAAATGCTATCATTTGCTAACTTCTTTTCATTTATCCAATCAACAACAGTTTTTCTACCTATTCAGTTGCCTGTGATTGTAGATTTGTAAGCACTTTCATACCCTTAGCAACATTGGAACTTTGATGGCCTCTTTATGCTTTAAGTTAGTGGTTCTCAACCTTCTGGACCTTTAAATACAGTTCCTCATGTTGTGACCCAACCATAAAATTATTTTCGTTGCTACTTCATAACTGTAATGTTGCTACTGTTATGAATCGTAATGTAAATATCTGATATGCAGGATGGTCTTAGGCGACCCCTGTGAACCGCCAAAGGGATCGCGACCCACAGGTTGAGAACCGCTGCTTTAAGCAGTTAGCTGTCATGTGTCCAAAATGGGACGAAATTGGAATTTCTTCCATATGCACTGGAATATTTACGGATTTAAGTTACCATAATTTTCTTTACAAACCCAGAGATGTCACTAACAAGTTTGATTTTAAAATTGGGTGCCCAGAGTTGATATGCGAGGTTTGCGGCTTTCGACGTGCGTGGCGTGTGGGGAAGGTCCACCCCTTGCGCCTATAGCCACTTATGGCGTACAAAGGGTTAAAATTGTGCTAATCATTGATTTCCCAGCAGCAAAAGTATTCTCTCCTTTGTTGCTTGAGAGGTGCTTTTTGTCATGCTGAGGTATAAGCGTGCAAGGGTTGTCGGGTCGAAAACAAAAGTTTTGGTCAACAACCGAGACATTTTTTCTGTGAGCAACTTGGTGGAGAACCGAATTGTTCGAGATGGGAAACGTTGGAGAACCGAGGTTTGATTGTATTTGTCTTCCTCTGTCTGAATTTTTTCACTTAGCAAAATACCCTCAAGATCCATTCATGTTGCCAATGGCAAGATTTCATTCTTTTTCTTGGCTGGTTAGTATCCCATTGTGTATATATACCACATCTTTTCCATTCACTCATCCAGCACATCCAGGACATTTTCTATCCATTCATCGTGGACAGTTAGGTTCTTCCCATATCTTGGCTATTGTAAATAATGCTACAATGAACATAGGGGTGCACATATCTCTCAAATTAGTGTTGTTGATTTTTTTCAGGTAAATATCCAGGAGTGGAATTGCTTGGGTCTTACGGTAGTTCTGTTTTTACTTTTTCAAGGAACCTTAATACTGTTTTCAACAGTGGCTGCACCAATTTACATGCCCACAAACTGTACAGGAGGGTTTCTTTTTACTATACCTTTATTAACACTTGTTATTTCTTATCCTTTTGATAATAGCCATTCTGACAGGTGTGAGATGATACCTCATTGTGGCTTTATTTCACATTTTCCTGTTGATAAATGATTTGAACTTTTTTTGCATATGTTGGCCATCTGTGCCTTCTTTGGAAAAATGCCTATTTAGATTCGCTACCCATTTTTAATTGTATTGTTTGTTTGTTTTTCTGTTATTGAGCTGTATGAGTTCTTTATATATTTTGGATATTAACCCCTTACCAGATATATAATTTGCAAATACCTTCTCCCATTTAGTAGGTTGCCTTCTTATTTCATTGATGGTTTCCTTTGCTCTGTAGAAGTTTTTAAATTTGATGTCCCATTTGTTTATTTTTGCTTTTGTTGCCATTATCTTTGGAATCAGATAAAAAAATATTGCAAAGAGCAACACCTACATTTTCTTTTATGAGTTTTATGGTTTCTGTCTTACATTTCAGTCATTAATCCATTTTGAGATAATTTTTGCTTATGGTTTAAGATAGGGGTCTAGTTTCTTTTTTTTTTTGCATGTGGCTGTTCAGTTTTCTCAGCAAAATTTATTGAAGAGACTGTTTTTCCCCCATTGTATATTCTTGCCTTCTTTGTCATAAATTAATTGACCATATACTTGTGGGTTTACTTCTGGGCTCTCTATTCTGTTTCATTGATCTACATGTCTGTTTTTATGCTAATACCATATTTTTAAAAATTATTATAGCTTTGTAATACAGTTTTAAATCAGGGTGTATGATGCCTCCAGCTTTGTTTTTCCTTCTCTTTTTTGTTTTCATAAAAATTTTAGTATTTGTTCTATTTTTGTGAAAAATGCCTTTGGAATTTTGATGGGGATTGCATGAAATCTGTAGCTTGCTTTGGGTAATATGAACAATTTTATAATATTAAGTTTTCCAATCCCTGAGCATGGCATATCTTTTCATTATTTGTATCTTCTTCATTTTCTTTCATCAGTGTCTTATATTTTTTAGTGCACAGGTCTTTCACCTCCTTGGTTAAATTTATTCCTAGGTATTATATTCTTTTTGATGCAATTATAAATGAGATTGTTTTCTTAATTTACCTTTTTAATAGTTGATTGTTATTGTGTACAAACACAATAGATTTTTACATATTGATTTTGTATCCTGCAGCTTTACTGAATTTGTTTGTTAGTTCTAACAGTTCTTTTGGTGGAGTCTTTAAGTGTTTTCTATATTATGAAAACATGTCATCGGCCATTAGTGAGTTTTTCTTTAAAAAAATATTTTATGTTATTTTATTTTATTGGGGTGACATTGGTTAATAAAATTATATATGTTTTAGGTGTACAGTTCTATAATACATCAACTGTATATAGTATCGTATGTTCACTACCCCAAGTCAAGTCTCCTTCCATCAAAATTTATCCCCGCTGTGCCCTCTCCTATCTCCCCCCATTCACCTTCCCCTCTGCTAATCACCATGCTGTTGTCTGTGTCAGTGAGTTTTGTTTTGTTTTTGCTTAATCCCTTCACCTTTTTCATCCAGCCCTGCAACCTCCCTCCCCTCTGACAGCTGTTAGTCTGTTCTCTATGAGTCTGTTTATATTTTGTTAGTTTATTTTGTTCAATAGATTCTTTCTTTTTAATATGGATGCCTTTTATTTCTTTGTCATGCCTAATTGCTCTGGCTAGGACTTCCAATAAATACTATGTTGAGTAAGAATGCTGAAAGTGGGCATCTTTGTAATGTCCCTGGTCTTAAGGGGAAAGCTTTTAGCTTTTCACCAACGAGTATGATGTTAGCTGTCAGCTTGTTATTTATGGCCATTATTATGTTGAGGCATGTTCTGTCTATACCCAGTTTAGTGATTTTTGATACTAAATAATGAAATGACTCATCATTTGGAAGATTTGCATAGTTCAATGAAGTAATATTTCCATATTACCAGTGCATGATAAAAAATCAGACGTGTAAAAATCCATTAAAATTGAAAATTAGACCAATTGATTTTAATTTATTGATAGAGTTTCAGGTTTTAAGATGAAACTAATCTTTAAGTAACTACTACTTGTTGAGTTTGGGTGCAGTATTTATAATTTCATGAAAAGGCCATGAAAAGATGTTTATTCCTTTTACTATTACATATCTGTAGTTCAGATTTCCTTCATGTAATTCAATCTAACCAAGATATTTCACCAGATCTAAGGCAGAAACATATATGCAAATCAAGCTGTCTTCTAAGCCAGACATTAAAGAGATTTGTAAGAATGTAAAATCATATCATTTGCCTCACTACAACTTTTCGTTTGGCAAATATAGTTAGTTTTCATAAATATATGTTAACCATATTATCAGATAATGGTTTTTAAAAATGAATTAATAAATATTTAAAAAAATTCTCAGTTTTGATTTCCAGTATGGAAATATCAATTGTTGTAATCCACACCAATAAAAAGATCTTTAAGGTTCTCAAATTTTATGTGAGATCAAAATATTTGAGACTTGCTTTAAAGAGTGATTGAGAATCATAAATTTATTATTCATCAGATTAAAAATAGAAACTTTTTCTAAAGAACTGTGTAGCACTCAGCTTTTGAAATTATTTGGAGAGGTTTAAACATGGTGCATTTAACATTGAGATCAGCGGTGCAACATGATGCTAGAACAAATGTGAAATCAGGAATAAAACAGGGAGCTCAGGTGAGAAGAACAGATTATGGGAGAGTCTGAACCCCGTCAGCTGACCCTCTCTCTCTGAGAGCTCTTCTGGCCATTTTCAAGCATGCTCTGGCTTTCCTCTGTTTCTTTTCAAATGATATTTTGTGAAGAACTCAGTCTTTTTCTAAATATTTTATTTATGAATGAAAAATATTTAGGGACCATCACTATGACAAGCAATAGTGGTAATAGCAAAGTCCACATTCTGTTATGTATTTATTAAGTCTCTTCTTCTTGAAACTCAGGGTCTTATTCTTGTAATACAGGGTTTGGTTCTTAGTTTTTGTAATGGAAGGACAGTTTGCTTTAAAATATCGAGGAAGAACAAATTTAAAATTTCAAGCTAAATTTCATGTATATTTTTTCAAATATATATGACATTAAGGGGGCTTATATATTATGTTCAGATGTATATTTTTTATTCTTTTGAACAGTTATATGCTCTGTGCCCAGATATAAGGGTAATTCCTGTCTTAATGAAGCCTGAAGGCAAGACAGTTGTGCAAACACTTCAAATACAGTGTAATCACTACTTTGGAAGTCTGGTGCTGGGGTAGATGGCCTGGAGCTGCTTGGAAAAGCTACAGAAGGCTTCAGATAGGCAGCAGTGCTGGACCTGAGATTTGGAAGCCTCCTGGAGTTTTCCTCATGAAGAAGTTCAGGGAGGGCATGGGAATGACACATGTAGATGCATTAGGCATTAGAAAGTTTTTCTTGGAAAGTATAAATAATATTTCTGAAGTATCCAGTGCAAGGAGGAGTGGTAGGAGATAGAACAGGACAGGGAGGTAGTGTCAGGTCATGACGGGACCTTTGTGTCATGCAAACACTTTTTATTGTATTGGTAAGGCTGCAGAGAGCCTTTAAAAAAAGTTGAGTAGGGGATTAGCAAGCTGTGAATAGTGTTTTAGAAGTAACAGTCGGGTAGTAGTATAGGAGGATGTTTACTAGGAGTGAAGTGGGAACTAGAGGCAGGGGAGACTGTATACAGAGACTGCCTTAAGAGTACAGACTAGAGGTGATGTCTAGTTGAATGTGAAGGTTTGTAATTTGGATAAGATAGGTGTTGGGTAATGAAATAAAGTGAGGCAGTGCCAAATAAAAGAGGGTTAGGTTTTAAAGAAATTATTAACCCAATTTCAATGTACAGTTCAATGTACATTTTATGTCTTTTTTGTATTTATATCCTTAAGTCATTAAAGGATTTTTCAGTGAGGTATATCATCCAGAGGAAGTCATTGTCGGTAACCTACCCATTCATTACATTTGTGTTCCTTTGTCCCTACCACGTGTTTACAAAAACGTTATCTGTCATTATTACATTTCCAATATTTTAGTAACATTAAACTTTGTGTTGTGAAAAGTTATAAATATTATAAAGGGCATTGTGTATGGATATTTTACTTAATTTTTGAATAATCGTACCTGTCAAGTTATTTCTAGATTAAAGAAGGTTATTCCTAGACTAAGGAAGGTTTGTGAATTTCTGTTTATACTGTAATAACAGGACAGCTTAGACTCAAATAAGGTGAATTGTACCAAAATTTGATGTCAGGAAGAATGCTCTTGTTTTCTCTTCTGTCCTCTTGTCTGCTAACTTGAATTTTATCCTTTTCTCACTAAAATGCTTCCACTGAGAAGGACGTAAGCGTAAAAAGCACAAAAACATTTTAAGAAACCTTTTAAAGGTCTTGATCGCTCAAAAGGTAGGTAAAAGTAGTTTTTATGCCGTGTGTTATTTATACACATTGCCACTTAATTTCTGTCGTCAAAGGTAAAATTAATGTTAGTTTATAATGTAACTTCAAAAATAAGTTTTAAGTTGGAAATGCATATTAAAATATAAAATAAATCTAAAATAAAACAAGGACACTAGAAAAGCCTATAATTTCCATTGAGTAGTGCCTTAGCTATCCTTTGGTCATTGATTATTAGGGTTGTGAGAATTTCAACTTTTGAGCTTGTATTTTTCTATTTTTTATAGATAAACCAAAAGAAGCCAAAAAGGATACATTTTTGGAAAAATTGGCAACTCAAGTAATTAAAAATGTACAAGTAAAAATCACAGACATTCATATTAAATATGAAGATGATGTAAGTAATTTTCAGTCCCTTAGTTTAGGTTAGTAATTTAATGGGTATTTTATATTAATACTAGAGGCCTGGTGCATGAAATTTGTGCACTGGGGGGGGGGGGTGTCCCTCAGCCCGGCCTGGGCCCTCTTGCAGTTTGGGACCCCTTGGGGAATGTCTGACTGACGGCTTAGGCCCACACGGGGAGTGGGCCTAAGCCATCAGTTAGACATCCTTGGCGCTGCTGCAGAGGTGGTAGAGGCTCCCACCACTGCCATAGTGCTCGCCAGCCGTGAGCCCAGCTTCTGGCTGAGTGGTGCTCCCCCTGTGGGAGTGCACTGACCACCAGGGGGCATCTCCTGTGTTGAGCGTTTGCTCCCTGGTGGTCAGTGCATGTCATAGTGAGCAGTTGAGCAGACCTAGCATATCTTTAGCATCTTATGCTTTGATTGGTTGAACGGATGACTGGACGACTGGATACTTAGCATATTAGGCCTTTATTATATAGGATTGATATGTATATATGTGGATTATCTGTACCCAGTTTTAAATCCAAGATTGTTTTTTTTTCTAATGAGTACACTGCCATTTCTCCTTTTCTGTGTTGGGCTTTTTTGTTTATGAGTGTAAATCTATAATAATAAAAGTGTCATGTGCTAATTAGACCAGACAGCCAAATGACCTTCCAGATGTCATTCCAGACGTCCTTCCGGACGAAGCTGCAGCAGTGGGAGCTGAGGCAGAGGCGATTAGGGGCAATCAGGCAGGCAGGCGAGCAGTTAGGGGCCATCAGGCAGGCAGGCAGGCAGAGTGGTTAGGGGTGATCAGGCAGGCAGGCAGGCAGAGGCGGTTAGGGGCATTAGGTAGGCAGACAGAGTGGTTGGGGCGATCAGGCAGGCAGGTGAGCAGTTAGGGGCGATCAGGCAGGCAGGCGAGTGGTTAGGGGTGATCAGGCAGGCAGGCAGAGGGGTTACGGGCGATCAGGCAGGCAGGCGAGTGGTTAGGGGTGATGAAGCAGGCAGGCATAGTGGTTAGGGGTGATCAGGCAGGCAGGCAGGCGAGTGGTTAGGAGCCAGTGGTCCCAGATTGCTGGAGGGATGTCCGACTGCCAGTTTAGGCTCGATCCCGCAGTGGGATTGGGCCTAAACTGGCAGTTGGATATCCCCTGAGGGCTCCTGGATTGTGAGAGGGTGCAGGCCAGGCTGGGGGACCCCTGCCCTCCCCCTCACATATTTCATGCACTGGGCCTCTAGTATATCATAAAACCACAATATGCCCCTTTCTAAAGCTAGTATAAGAGATTTTCAGATTGTCTTCTATATTTATTTTGAATTTTGTTTAATGCCTTAAGACTTATACTACTATAACTTTCAGGAACTAATTTTCTTTTTATACTGACAAAAAATTAGTCCAAGAGATGATGAGATAGCAATTATAATGGTAGTTGGTAGAGAGGGCACTAAAACCCAGGTCACTTGACTGCTAGTCTCATTCTCTTCACGTCCCATCAAGTTGGATGGAGCACCCACAACTCTCATGTGCATGTGCAACAATATATTTAAAAACTAGACTTCATTTATAACCAAAATTTTAAAATTATTTGATTAAGAATTTTTTTTATTGATTTTATTAACTGATTAATTGATTTTATTAATTTTAGTTAAAAATGTAACAAATATTGCTTTGTTTTAAAGTTTGAAACATATGTAAGAAACCTTGAATTTTTTTCATTTACCTAAGAAATTGGAAATGTTATTCTGTCTCTTCTAAAATTGAGTTTGCATCCTTCTTTTTGTTTTTTAGTTTGCTTTAAGTTTGGATTGAATTAAAGCAATATTGATATATATATATTTATTTATATATATTGATATATATATATATTTATTTCCCTTTCTAATATGTTTTTTTATGTAACTTAATGTAAGAAACACTTGTAGTTTTCTTTCTAAATTTTTAAATTTTTTTAATGTTTTAATATATACCATATCTAACTTATACTGACTTTGTCTTTTGCTTTTATGTAGTAATTAAACTGAATTTTGTTACCAAATAAATGTTTAAAAAACCTAACCACTTATCAGTGCCCTTGTTTAAAACAAACTAAGGAAATTAAAATCCAATCAGCATATCATGGAAGTGAGAGAATTATTCTTAAAACTAATGGCATATTGATGAATGAGAACCTCAGTTTGAACTTAAGCTTTTTTATTGAGCAAGTGCAATTAGAAAAGTACATTATTTCTCTTTAATGAAAAGAATACAGAGATGCACAGGAGTGGGATAAATAACATTGTTTATGTTTAAATTGATGTAAGTGACAAAATATACTAAAAGAATCTAAAAGGAAAGGAATTTAAAAATGCAAAGGAATCTTTATTGTAGCATTTGTCTTTCATGTGGTAACCTTAATTATTGTATCTAGAAGGATAATGAAAAATATAGTATAGGAAGTGGGGTAGGGAATGGATAATTTATCGCAAAAATGCTCATTGAATGATAGTAGTTTGTGGGTATTACATTAGCAACTGAGGAGTTGTGGTTTATTGAAGTTCTTCTAATTAGCTCCAAGTTATTTTGAGTTAGTTATCTGTAAGTATAAAAAGATGAGTGTGGGAATAAAGGAAAATGTATTGCCACAATCACAATATCTCTGATATTAAAAACAAAACTCAAAAAGCTATCTGTGTTTTTCAGCTATACCAGATCATGCATATTTCCTATTTGAGGAGGGTTTGTATGACTAAACTCTGGAGTCACTATTGGATGATTTAGAACATTACGTTTTTTCTTCACTCTCTAGTTCCTCTAGTTTCTGTTACAACCAAAAAACTGTGACTTTTGGACATCTTTAAGATGTCTAAAACAATGACATTTTCATATAGTGGTACAGTTTATTGTGAGTAAATTTAACTTAGGTATTGAAGTTCAGAAATAGAACAAAAGTTTGACATTGGCAGATTTGGGGTTGAGAGACTAGGGAAATTAAATGTTGGGCATTTTCTAACAAAGAAAATGTTTGAAGTGTCAAGGAAATTAAAACTTAAAGAGACAGTTCACATTTCTAAATGTGAAAATATTAACTGTTTCAAAAATAATTTAGTGGCAGTGTTTTTACCTGTGATGCTTTGTTTTATTTATCTGTGAAGAACATCTTTAATGTTATACATAAAGAGACTCTCTCTTTGTAACTATCTAGACAAGAATCTGTTTAATTGTAGTTAGTGAGTCTTTTCATATACTAAGAAAAGAGATTCACTGGGAAGTGATATGAGTGTCATGCCTTCAAATATGGATAATCCCAGTCATGTTTTGGCTTCCTTCTCTTTCTTTTCCACATATCCATTTGGTTTGTAACTTATTTGTAAACTAATTGTCCTATGTTGCCTATCGTAAAGAGTGGAGCATGGATTCACCCTCACCATCAGTATATTTTAATGTTACTTTTTTTTCTTTGATAGGTTACTGATCCAAAGCGGCCCCTTTCATTTGGTGTCACACTGGGAGAACTTAGTTTGTTGGTAATGTTGGACTTATTTTAAATATTTGTGGAATCTGTAAAATACTATTCCTGAGTCATAGGTAGCGTTGCTACAAATAGCTATTTTATTTTTATGTATAATCTTTCTATAGCTTTTCCAATAGTTCAAAAATTTTAGTGATGCTATTACATTCTCTAATTTTGATTTGTCTTCGAATTTAACAAATATCCAAATACAGTATCAAACATTCTGAAAGAATTATAAGCTGTCTCTTAAACATGTGGGAAAGTAGGGGAAGATAAATTTCCATAGAGTTATGTTCTCATTCTTGATTAGGTAAATGGAATTTCCAAATAGCTTATATGTGTTTATGTGTTTATATGTACATGTGTATGTACCATACTGATCTATATCTATATCTATATCTATATCTATAATCTATATCTACATCTATATCTACTTCTATCCATATCTGTATCAGTAATTTATTTTGATTTAATATTTTATAATGTAGTTTGGTTTTTCTCTTAAAGGTCTTTAAGGATAGCATGTGTATATATATCCAGGTTAGACTTTTTATTTTCTTTTATGAACAACTAAGAGGTAGGAAATGTTTTAAAGTTAAGGACAGTGAACAGTAAATTGTACTGAGTACATGTTTGCCTTATGGTTAATTATATGGATAGGGCTGAGTACAGAAAGAAGAGAAAAAAAATTGAAAGAGAAGTAGACTGCCAGAGGAAGAGAAAAGGACATGTTTACATGGAGGCCTTAAGAAGGATACATGCATGCAGAGAAGTAGAGATACATAGAGTTGAAGACCAAAGCAGAAACATTGAAGAAAAAGAACTAGAGAAACAGGAAAGGGAGTCTGGAAGCTAGTGTTTAATATACTGTTTGTCCTCTGCATGTTTCCAAAATGAATTTGAAGTAGCTTTTGATAAAGAATAATATCTCATAATATCTCTAAAGAGACCAGAATCTGTGTTGTAGAAGGTAGAGAGCTACTTGTTCCAGAAATTTTAGACTAACATTAGTCATAACTGAGCACAGTATTTAACATTGAGCTTCTAGCAGACAAAAGAAAACATATGAAACAAACACCTGCCATTGACTGATGACAGACAGGCATACTTGTGCATAAGAATGAGGCCTAACTGTCTCAGTGTGTGCTGTTGTCTGAGCCTCTCTGTATCTTTGCTCAGACTCTATACTGTTTTCTTTGTCTGTATTGTGCCCTTCCCTTTGTCTGCCTAGCAGTTCTATTCAGGTTTTAATACTTGTGTAAGCTAATACCTTGCTTTCTCATTCCTTTTTTTACCTTCCTCTTTGAATTTATCATTCCTTATTTTAAGCTTCTCATTATACTAGTATTTGATGAAAGCACTTGTAACTGGTTACCATGTTGGTCTCCTGCTGTCTAATGTTCATTTATTCACTGATTCAATAGGAAATAAAATACAGTACTGATAAAATGTAGTATCTATATTTTAGTGTTGCTTGAGTGAGATTGTTTGTGTAAAGCATTTGGCACATTGGCTGGCTCATTTATTTCCTGCTTCAACTACTACATTGCCTATTATAACAACTGCAAACTTACCTCTTTTTGTATCCATATCATTCCTTTCTTCTATCTTTCCAATTATAATTGAACTCCATAAGGTAATCTTCCCACCTCTGATCTGGATCCTGTACTTCCCCATGCCCTCAGGAGCCTTCCCTCTACCCCCCTTTTCTTCCCTTCCTTACTTCTTTCCATCCATTTCTTTCTCTTTCCTAAATCTTCAACTCCTCTCCCTCTGCCTTTCCTTCCTCCCTCCCTCCACCCCTCTTCTTTTTGTAAGCATTTAAATACATGCAAGTATCTCCTTTACAGCAAAATTAAAAAGCCTGTTTTTATTTAGTTATTTATTTATTTAAAGTTCTTTATTGTTGAAAGTATAACATGTCTCCTCCCCCCACCCATTGACCTCTCCCAGCCCACCCCTGCCCTCCAGCACAGGCCCTAACCGCCCCCCCCCATTGTCTGTGTCCATAGGTTATGTTTATATGCATGCATACAAGTCCTTTGTTGATACCTCACCACCACCCCCTCACCCCCCACCCCCACCTTCCCTCTGAGGTTTGATGGTCTGTTTGATGCTTCTACGTCTCTGGATCTATTTTTGTTCATCAGTTGTTCATTATATTCCACAAATGAGTGAGATCATGTGATACTTATCTAAAAAGCCTGTTTTTTAACCTTCTTCCACTCCACCCAGGCCCCATCTAACTACCTGTCTTCTCTTTCTTTTCTTTCTAAGAGAATTTTCTACCTTTGCTATCTTTCTTTCCCCACCTCCTGTTGACTCCCTACCTACTGTACTCTGACTTTGCTACTCCATTGAAACTGTTCTTAACAAGTTCATCAGTAATGCCCTGGCTGCCAAATAAGTTTAATTTAGTTTTTTTTCATTGCAGCATTTGGTATTGCTTACCATGCTGATTTTCTGGAAACATGGTCATTCTTTGATTTCCATATTCTGGTTTTCTTCTTACTTTGCAATAATTATTTATTTGATCTTTAAAAAAAAAAGAAGTGGACCTTTTTCAATAGCTTATAGGGAAGCTCTCTGCTTTTATTCATACCCAATTTCTTCCATACTTCAGACACATAGTACTCAATAATTATTTTGTGGGTGGATTAACTTATTTAAATTTGAACGTCTTCAATTCTATTTTTACTGTTATTCCCTTGATTTTGTCATAAAGTTATGTAAAGAAACAGATTGCTAACAGTAGCTAACATTAGCTCTATGTGTTTTCTTCCTAAGTTATTTAGTTATAGTTTACAAATGTTAGAGTACTATTTTGAGATATATATATGTGTATATATATATTTCATTTCACAGTTCTTTTTTTCTTTTAGACTGCAAATGAACACTGGACTCCATGTGTGTTAAATGAAGCAGACAAAATTATATACAAGGTATTAGACTGGATTAAACCTTTCTTGAATTTCCTAGGTACAAACACTTAATGTATTTTCTTAAAGAAACCTTGATAGAGCAGTTTTGGCACTGCTACTTACTGTGTGACCTTCTAAAATCACTTACCTATTTTGAGGTTTAGGTTCTTCACCTAACATATAAAGAAAATGAATAAAATTAACATATCCCAGATTGTATTTTATGGAGCATTAGGTAGTTGACTTATTATTAGATTTGTAGAAAAATATTCTCTGGTCAAGTAAGATTACTGACTAAAAGTATTAAGCATTTGGTACATAGTTAAATAGGCATGTTTCATTTTTTTTTAAACTACAGAACTTCAGAATACTTTAAATATACTAATAAACATTGTGAACATTCAAGAGTGATATTTAGTAAGTAGCTTTCCCCACCTTATTGATTATAGAATCCACTCCCCTCACGCCTCCCTCAAAACACCCATTCCTATCCACTGGAGACTGGAGAAATCATATCTTTTTTTTTTTTTTTTTTTAGCAGAACATGTACAGGGCCTATTAAATACTAAATTCTCAATAAATATTTGATAATTGTATGAATGAATTCCATTTGAAATAGTGTTCCTGAAAGCAAAATTTAGCAAATGCTGGATTAATAATGAAGTTTGAGAGTAACATACAAACCCCCTCCCTCCCATTTTTACACTTGATCTTAGCCAAAAGGCTGAGAAGCAATTATTTCCCCCATTTTTGCATTATTTTCTTTCCTTTATAAACTCAAAATGGCAATTGGATAATTTGGGACACTGAACATGAGAATAATCTTTTAATATTGATTCTTAACTTCAATGTGTTAGTTGCTTGACCTCTTTCAATTGTTCTTTTATAGCTTATCCGACTTGATAGCCTTAGTGCCTACTGGAACGTAAACTGCAGCATGTCTTACCAGGGATCAAGGGAACAGATCTTGGTAATTTCTGTTTTTATCTGGAAGAGCTAACTACACTATATTTGTTTACATACGAGATCCTTAATGAAGACAGGCTATCAGTCTTGTGTTGAAGTTGTATATAATTAAATCAGAAGTATAAAACACAGTTTTTGGTATCTACTCTGTCTTTTAAAAAGCACTTTTGTTTTTGAAGATCTTTGTGAAATCATTCATTAAGCAGTGAGATGAGAACCCATACTATTGAATCAACTGTGCTTAGGATTTTTTACACTATTTTGATAGCATTTGGTTACATTGTGGTGTTTCATGAGAATTGCTTGAAGAGTATTGTCAAGAAAGATGATACCTTGCCCAGCTGGTGTGGCTCAGTGGTTGAGCATCGACCCATCCACCAATTCAATTCCCAGTCAGGGCACATGCCTGAGTTGTGGGTTCGATATCTGGCAGGGGTGTGCAGGAGGCAGCCAATCAATGTTGGTGTTTCTATCTTTCTCCTCCCTTTCTCTGTCTTTAAAATCAATACAAACATATTTTAAAAAAGAGTGGTATTGCTATTACAAAAAAAAAAAAAGGAAAGAAAGAAAGAAAGAAAGATGATACCGTTCAGATCTAAGAATATATTCTTAGCCCTGGCCAATGGGGCTCAGTTGGTTGGGCATTGTCCTGTGCCCTGAAAGGTTACTGGTTCGATTCCCAGTCAGGGCACATGCCTGGGTTTCGGGCTCTTGATCCCCGGTAGGGGGTGTGCAGGTGGCAGCCAATTGATGTTTCACTCTCATATTGATGTTTCTCTCTCTCAAAAAAAAATCAATAAAAAAATCTTTTAGGCATTTGTGATAATAATTTCTTAAACAGTGAAAGATTAACTTAAAACTTCAGTGTGTTAAGCCAGTCTTAGTCATGTTTACTTACTTAGAGGAGTAAAGACCTGTTGAATTTTGGAACTGAATTAATTCTAAGAATCTATTTCTTATTTCTCAGATACTGTAGCACAAATAAGTTGCCTTTGTCTAGAAATTGTTTGAGATCCCAGTTCATAGACATATATATATATATGTATATATATTTTAAAGTCACAATGTTATAATTTTAGATATTTAGAATTATAAAAAAATTTTTCTATGTTTTATTCTAAAGAAATATATCTATAAATAATGTTTAGTTTTTTTTAAACGGATTACTAGTGGGGAACACAATGTTATAATATTTCTATATATTTAGAGTTAAAATTATATATACTTGTAAATAAAGTTTAGTGTTGTTTTTTTTTAATGGATTGCTAATTACAAAGAGGAAATAAAGGTACTGATGTAAGACCAAGTATTTTTTTTTTGTATATGTGGCTGAATATTTTATTTTTAATTTTCATATAATTCAATTTTTTTTAAGGATCATCTGAAAAGTGAAATTCTTACAAGTAATGATATTCTACCAAGCCATCAATATAGTAAGTAATGGTAAAAGCTTATTTTATGTTATAGGAAGCCTGGAATTAAAAACTTTATTTTAGTATACTTTTTCTGATAAAATTACTGTGACAAAGAGAAAGTATTAATTTTATACCTTAATTTTATGATATAGCATGTTTGGATTATAACTAATTATTTAGGAATAGATTATAACACACACACTGCTGAAGAATAAGGAAGACAAGGACAATGTGGCTATTGTTCACTCCTGACAGCTAACCGCCCTTGACCTCCACATTTCCTTCTTACCTTGCTATCATCTTTGTTTTAGGAATTAGGTTTTCTTTGCTTTGCTTCATAACTATCTCTCTGAGATCTTGGTATTCAGTCTCACCCCTAGCATGTCACTATTGCAGTGCTAAGACAAACCAACCACATTAGAAATTGTTTTATGTGAGTTTTCCTTGGCAGCCTTGCCTTTATTTCCTTTTAAATAGATCTCTAACAAATCTGCCTGCTTATTTATGTATCATCTGTTTTTTCCATTTCTGTTTCATTAGTCTACAGAAGCTATTGATTTGTTTACATTTACTATATTCCTTTATGCTCATCCTCAAATTTTATGCCCATGTTCTTCTGTATTCCATATCACTCTGTTCACTATTGTTTTCTTCATATCCTTTTATGACTGATTGCTGTTATAGAAGAGTTGGCACTTTTTCTTTTATGTTCATTGGCCTCTCTATTTACTGATGACAAGGTTTTCACATGCTGCTAGTTTGTGAAAGCATTTTTACTTGTGACAGAACTAGTTCAGAAAATTCTCCAACTTTATTCTTAGGCATCTTCCACTTATAAATAAACTCTAAATTAGTTGAAATTTTATATTATCATGCAAACTGTAAACACTTTATAAGGTATCACAATTTATATAATTTTAATAGTATTATAAGTTATAATTATCACTTTGCTCTCTTATCTTTCCTAATACACCTTTTCATACTACTTCTCACTTTTAAAAATATTTTCTTTAGTTTATTCTAAGAATATATGCAGTGATTGTTTTGAAAATTGTAAAGTAGTAAGCAATTTTTTTCTGGGTTACATGAATTTTATTCATGGTTCTGTTCCTAAATTCTGGCGGTGATTAAATAAAACAGAAATTAATCAAATTTTGTTTCCTACTGTCCAGCCGGAGTAGCTCAGTTGGTTGAGTGCCGTCCTGTGCACTGAAAGGTTGCCAGTTTGATTCCTGGTCAGGGCACAAAACTGGGTTGCTGGTTCGACCCCCTGTCAGGGCACTCAAGGAAGGCAACCAATTGATATTTCTCCCTCCCTCCTTCCCTCTCTCCCTCAGTTTCCTTCCTCCCTCTCTTCCTCCCACTTTCCATCCTTCCCTCCCTCCCTATCTGTAAGCATGTTCTCTGGTGAGAATTAAAAAAATTTTTTTGTTTCCTACCTTGTATTAGTATTTTAAATGAATAATAAAATCATTAAGTGTCTTGAAGCAAGGAACAGAAGCCTAATTTTACACAGAGTGTGAATTCCCAAGCGTAGATTGTCTGGATTTTGCACATTTCTTATTTAGAAGCATAGGACCCCAATTTTCTTTTTGGGGATTCCACTTTAACCCTTGAGTTTGACTGTTGATATTATGCAGATAAATAGATACCTAAATATTTTTTGGTAGTTCTCTCTTTTACATATTTTTTATAATTTTTCTTTACTTTCAGCGTAACAGTGTTCTTAAAATTATTTATAGTCATTCATATGTAAGAGCATATAGAGGTTATCTTACTTCTTCTCATGTGTTCTCAGTTTTCCAGCCAATATCAGCCTCTGCAAAACTCTACATGAATCCTTATGCAGAAACAGAGCTCAAAACACCCAAACTTGATGGGAACATAGAAGTACGAAATATTGCCATCGAACTGACCAAACCTCAGGTATCATTCAGTTGGACGTTTCTAACTTTGATGAGCCTTGAATTTCGACTGCTTTTGTCCTTTGTGATTATTCCTTCTCCAATGTTCTGATGGTTCTTTTGGTTTCTTATGTTAATATTTGACTCCTAAAAATAGATATATTATACATATTTTTTGGAAAGTATCAAATTTAAGAAATTTATTTTATCTGATATTTTCCTTATTAGTGGAGAGTCTTACCAAATTATAGTGAATTACATTATTTACATTTAATTCCCAATTGTTGATGGAGATTTTAATGTGTTTTTCTTCCTCAGATTTTAATAGCAGGCACTCTTATATTCAACATTACTTATTTTTTAGAACAGTTATTTTGGCAGCTTTTTAAAAATTTGTTTCTCAAGTTTGGTTATATGCCCAGGGAGTTTGGATAACAGACCTGGAGAAATGAAAGTGAAAAAAGAGCAGGGACTAACTAATTGAGCTTTTAGTCCAGTGTAGTCTAATAAAAATACAATGCAAGTTATATATGTAACTTTAAATTTTCTAGTAGCTACATTAGCAAAGTAAAAAGAAAAGATGACATTAATTAAAATTATAACATTTTATTTAACCTGTCTAAAATATTATCATTTTAACATGCATTCAATTTTAAAAATTAAGGTATTATACATCCTTTTTTTCCTTAAGCCTTTGAAATCTGGGGTATATTTTACACTTAGAATACATTTACGTTCAGATTATCCACCTTTTAAGTGCTGAATAACCATATGTAACCCTTAGGTAGAAATGTATTATGAAAAATAGAAAGGAAGAAGCTAACTTGCCCCTTTATCTTACCTACAGTCCTTACGCATGTGTGTGTTTTCCTCTATTTGAGCTATTTACCAGACACACAGAATTTGTTATATTGGTGGTCAGATGGGCGATTAAGTAGCTTTATTTTATTTAGTGTTTACTCATGTGTGCAATCTAATCAATATAAGTTTGTTTTTGTCTTAATAGTACTTAAGTATGATTGACCTTTTGGAGTCAGTGGATTACATGGTTAGAAATGCCCCTTACAGGAAATATAAACCTTATGTACCACTTCATACCAATGGTCGACAATGGTAAGTTAGAATTATTTTTTTAAAAATAAGAAACATACAGTCAAATAGTTAGGGATTCTCAGAGTTACGACATGTTTAAAGCCACGTAATGAAGCTACTTTTTTTCTTTTATATAGACATAGAGTGTTATCTTTTATATTATGTCCTTGTTACTTTTTTTCATAAATACATTCTGCTGTACTTCTGCTCCCAGATTATTTCCAAATTCTTAATTTAGTATTCAAGACTTTCAACATTTTTTGGTCTTATTGCACTTTAGTCATCCACATGGACTCAATGTTTTAACCATATTGGATGCTATTAATTTTGCACAGCAAATCATTTTGTGTCTTTGTGATTTTGCTTTGATAAACCCTCTTCCTGGAGTGCTTTGTTCATTTCATAATCTATTTAATCAGAAAATTATACTGGGAAATTGAACTCTTATTATTGAGCTCTTACAAGAAAAGAGTTAATAACAAAAAGTATAACAGTTTAGGTCTAAAGTCAAAGCTATTTTCCTACTTTTTCTTAAACCTCTATATTCAGATGTGCATTAAAAATTTTTGATTTGCAGGTGGAAATATGCAATTGATTCTATTCTTGAAGTTCATATAAGAAGGTGTACACATATGTGGTCATGGAGTAACATAAAAAATCACAGGCAATTGCTCAAGAGTTATAAATGTGCCTACAAAACCAAGCTGACCCAGACTAAAGTCCCAGAAGAAATACAGAAACAAATTCAGGTATATCTTGCATATGTTGATGAAAGGTATTATTTGTTAAATCATCCTTTAATGTTAATTTTTATAAATTTAATTTGTATTAAAATATGATTTAGAAAGAATAGTGTTAATCTCTTTTGAGAGAATTTTATGGGAAAATGCACAGTATTTTTCCCCCAATTTTTATCTTTTTTGAAAAATCCTTCTCACCCATCCTCATATTAGATAAAATTCGGTTACTGTAAACGATTTGTAGAAATATGTTTGGTATTTGTAATGTATAGAAAATCAATGTCAGATCTGTTTATTATTAGCTAGGTGTATATTATTAGGTTTGTTAGTGGCTTTTTAAAAATAGTTCCAATTATTATTTATAAAAAACAGCTCTATTCTCAAGATAGGAGGAGTCGTACTTACCCCCTTTTGAAACAAAGAAAAACACCATACTGAATACAGTGGGGCCTTGACTTACGAGTGTCCCGACTAACGAGTTTTTCGAGATATGAGCAGTCTCTCTGCCGATTTTTTGCTTTGAGTTGCGAGCTAAAATTCGGGTTACGAGCCAGCTTCCGATACCCCACCGCTAGTTGGCGCAGCGAATGTCACAGTGAACGCCACAACATCAGCCCAGCATCACGTGTCTCACTCGTTCACTTTTTGATTTGACATACGAGTAATTTGAGTTATGAGCTCCGTCACGGAATGAATTAAACTCGTAAGTCAAGGCCCCACTGTATATAAGTTGCTTAATATCATCTGACTTTGATTATATAACTTTCTGCCACAAATTCATAATGTAAAGAACTGAATTCTGCCTGGCCAGTGTGGCTCAGTCGTTGAGCATTGACCTATGAACCAGGAGGTCACCGTTTGATTCCCAGTCAGGGCACATGCTCAGGTTGCGGGCTCGATCCCCAGTGTGGGGCATGCAGAAGGCAGCCGATCAATGGTTCTCTCTCATCATTGATGTTTCTATCTCTCTCTCCCTCTCCCTTCCTTTCTGAAATCAATAAAAATATATTAAAAAAGAATTGAATTCCTATTATTATGAAGCATATGACAATCACCAGTATTATATATTAGAAAAAGTATCAAGTTTCTAAACATTTCAGGTATCATGTTCTCATGTACAAAATGGAAACAATATCTGTTTTATAGAGTTGTGAGATGTGCATAAGATAACACTTAGAGCACCTGACACCCAGGTTACTAGGATTATTTTTTAAAAAAATTCTCACCTGAGGATATATTTTTAAAAGTATATTCTATTTTTTGCCCTGACTGGTTTTGCTCAGTGGTTAGAGTGTTGTCCTGCAGATCAAAGGGTTGCAGATTTGATTCCCATCAAGGGCACATATCTCGATTGTAGGTTCCCCAGCTCTGGTAGGGGTGCACGTGGGAGGCCAATTGATCAATGTGTCTCTCTTATGTCAGTGTTTCTCTCTCTCTCCCCCTCCTCCCTCTCTTCCACTCTCTAGAAATCAATTAAGAAAATATCTTTGGGTGAGGATTATAAATAAATAAGTAAATAAATAATATGTTATTGTTATTGTTATCTTTATTACAGATGTCCCCCATTTTTCTCTCCTTTGCCCCCCTCCATCCAGACCGTGCCCTCCTTTCTCTCTGGCCCTTACCACATTGTTGTCTATGTCCATGGGCTATGCATATATGTTCTTTGGCTGTTCTCTTCACCTTCTTTCATCCTGTACACCCCACCCACCTTCCCTCTGACATCTCAGACTCTGGTTCTATTATTAGGTTTTGTTTAGAATACTCCATGGCTGTAAAAAGGAAGAAACTCTTATCTGTTAAGACGGCATGGATGGACCTGGGGATTATTATGCTAAGCGAAATGAGCCACTCAGAGAAAAATACTGTATGATCTCACTTGTATGTGGAATCTAATGAACCTGAGGATATGTTTTTGTTGATTTTAGAGCGAGAGGAAGAGGGAGGGAGGGAGAGAGAGAGAGAGAGAGAGAGAGAGAGAGAGAGAAACATTGATATGAGGGAGAAATGTTGATCCTTTGCCTCCTGTATGCGCCCTGACTGAGATCACAAGGGTATGTACCCTGACCAGGAACTGAACCTGTAACCTTTTTGGTGAACGGGACAATGCTCCAACCAACTGAACACAATGACTGGAGCTTCTCTTACATACTTCTATGTAAATTCCCCAAATCACTTTCTACTTTAGATTACTTGTGATTTGCAGAATGTTACATTTAAAAATTTTGTGTTTTATAATGGTGCCTTTAGTACAATGATTGTAAAATAATATAGAATAGAGGGAGTCAGAAGTAAGAACTATAGGATAATACCCCTTCTAGATATTCTTGTTTCCATTGCATATATGGCTATCTATGTATTGTAATGGTCTCATTAAAATTCTTATTTTTATACTTATTGAGGATTTACTTCCTTGAAAAACTTATTTCTTATATTGCAAAAGTTAAAAATGTAAAAGCCAAGTGCATATTCAAATTTATACTTAAACTTTCATTTGATCACAAATACTGTTTGTTCATGGACTAATAAGTAAGCCTGGATATCATTGAAGAAAAAAATATTCTATCTAATGATCATTTTCCTTGTCTTTATTTTACAGGATTTGGAGAAGACTCTAGATGTTTTTAACATAATTTTAGCAAGGCAACAAGCACAAGTTGAGGTAATTATTTTTATTAGCTGATTTTATGTTTTAAACATGTTACAACTACTCCTTTAAACCTAGGATCAAGAAAGCTAAGTTTCATAGGATGTTGTTGAGATTTGCTTAATTGAGAATAAAGATTGAATTTTCACAGATTAATTTTGTCTCAGGAAAAAATTAAAATATTGTGGGGAAGGGGAAGGTGACATTAAGGGGAAATTTAAAAAAATTTTATGACAAAAATTTTGAACTCTCTCCCCCCTCCCACCCCCAATAGAAAGTAAATAAGAGTCATCCATTATTCTAGCAACACTGAATGCTAACTGTTAACATTTTTGACATACAGACTCTTAGGTCTTTTCCCTATGCATGCGTACCTACCTATTTATGCTTCTTAGCCATTTCTTTCACTTTATCTTTGCTTTGTTTTCTCTTCCCTCCATTCCTTCCTCCTTTACTTCACTGACATTTTTCTTCCCTTCTCTCCCTCCTTCTTTCCCTCTTCCTCTATCTCTTCTTCTCTTCTTTTTTTCCCCCCAAATTGGAATCAATCTGTTCATAAGTGTTTTATAAATGCTGATTTATTTCAGTTGGCACCTTGTCTGCATTGTTATGTGTTTTTTCTATTATTCTGTAACATGACTTTTTTTGGTATTTAAAAAATGAATTACAAGTGCAATACAACTTATTATAGAAAAGTTAGAAAATATTGATCTACAAAAAAAAGAAAAGAAAATAGAAACCACCCGTTATGTCACACACCAAAGATAACTATTGTTAATGCATTTCTGTATATTGTTTTAGTTTTTTACATTAATAAAACTTCATACACATGCTTCTGTTTTTGAATGGGTTTGAAGCATATATACTTGTGCATTCATACTTAGCAAATACTCATTGAGTGCCCATCACGCTAGCATAGTGATTTTCAATTTTTTTTATCTTATGGCACACATAAAGTAATAACTAAAATTCTGTGGCGTATCAAAAATGTATTTTTTGCAAATCTGACAATTTTGACTTAATCACACTGGATGGATATTCTTGTGTTGTCTGTTGCCTTTTTTTTTTTTTTTGCAATCTAAGAGTAAAGAGGTCAGTATACCTGACCATTAGTCAGGTTTTGTGTGTTTTAGAAATTCTTGCATCACACCATTTGGAAATCTCTATACTAGCATTATGGTTAAAGAGTGTGGACCTGGGAGTCAGATGGTTTGGATTTTAATCCCAGCTTTGCCAACTAATACTTGTGTAACCTTGGGCTGGCTATGTAACCTCTCTGTGTCTCAGTTTCCTCATTTGTAATTGGATTAATGCATAGTACCTACATCATAGAGTTACTGTGAGTAGTGCATGATAATTGATGTAAACCACTTCCAGCGGTTCTCAACCTGTGGGTCGCGACCCCTTTGGCGGTCGAATGACCCTTTCACAGGGGTCGCCTAAGACCAACCTGCATATCAGATATTTACATTACGATTCATAACAGTAGCAACAAAAGTAATTTTATGGTTGGGTCACAACATGAGGAACTGTATTTAAAGGGCAAGAAGGTTGAGAACCACTGACTTAGACTGTTATGTGCCTGACATATAACAATTACTAAATAAGTGACTTTTTTCTTTATCATCATCATCATTATCATTTGCATTAGCATTCAGAAGTGAACAAAACAGACAAAAATCCCTTACATTATAATAGGAAGAATGATAATAAACAAAAAAGTAAATAAAAATAATGTAGAAATTAATATAAAGAGTGCTAAGGCTAGGCAGAGATCATAATGGGGTTGCAGTTTTAAATACGATGGTCAGGGAAAGTCTCACTAAGAAGGATACATTTGAGCAAAGCCAACCAGAAAGATACCTGAGGGAAAGTGTACCAATCAGAAGGAATATAGCAAGTTGAAAGATTTTTGGGGTGGGAACATAACTAGCTCATTAAGGGGAGTAGAGTGGAGAGAGCCAGGAGAAATGGTGGTTAACGTGGTCAGAGAAGGAAGGTAGTGGAGGAGTTGGAGTGGTGATTGTTGGAGTTATGGAGGATGCTAGATTCTGTAGGGCAAGCATGTCAAATTCGGCCCACAATGAATATTTTTGTGGCCCAGCCAATATTACGGTATGTAAAAAATGTTTTAATAAAATTTCGTAACTTAATTTTTACAATATCCTGTTAAACATGATTATTAATAACAAACTACAACGTTCGCTAATGACTGATTACTATAATCGTGTTGCATTCATTTCCCTTATGCACAGGTGCACCTTTTCTCTCCACTAATACTAGCAGCGAATATTTTAGCAGCCTATTGCCATGTCATTAGTCTTGTACTGACTTGTTTGGTGTGCGCAACAGGAAATACTTAGCTTTTGGAGAACAAGAAAAATAGGTATATTTTTGTTATGCTTATTAGTTTGTGCAGTTGTTCAGTGTCTGGTAAGTTAATGTTCAAGAAAATATTATTTTTTATTAAAATGTTCTGTTTATGTTTACGATTACTCATTTATTTCAGCCCTTAGTATTCAGCATGTCTCTATCGAAATAAACCTATGTTTCCTTGAAAATTGAAGCTTTTATTTTTTTGCAGCCCACATAAACTTAAACCTTGTTTATTTGGCCTGTGTTAGCCGTTGAGTTTGACATGCTTGCTGTAGGGTCTTAAAAGCAATTCATTTTAAGTTTTTGTGGATTTTGGTTTTTACTCTGAATTAGGGAGCCATTTCATGAATAGAATAATATAATCTGACTTAGGTTTTAAAACTTCCTCTGGCTGCTAATTTGAAAACAGACTGTAAAAAGGAGGGCAAAACTGAAAACAGAGATTAGTTAGGATGCTCTTGAAATATTTGAGAAGTAATGGTAGTGTGGCTGAGAATGGTTACGATGGAGTGATGCCTCAGTGTCAAATTCTGGATATGTTTCGCCCAGCCGGTGGGGCTCAGTGGTTGAGTATCAACCTATGAACCAGGAGGTCCCCATTGGAGGTTGGATTGTCAGTCAGGTCACATGCCCAGGTTGCAGGCTCGATCCCCAGTAGGGGGTATGCAAGAGGCAGCTGATCAATGATCCTCTTTCAACATTGATGTTTCTATCTCTCCCTCTTCCTTCCTCTCTGAAATTAATAAAAAATAAATTAAAAATATTCCGCATATGTTTTAAGGGAGAGCCATTATTTCCCAACGGACTAAATTCGGATTTTAAGAGAGAGAAATCAGAGATGACTAAGAATTTTGTCTTGGAGCAGTTGGGAAGTTGGTGTTACCATGAAATGAGATGGGGAAGACTAGCTGGAACAAGCTTGGGTGAGATAGGAGATGAGTAGTTCAGGTTTGGACCTATAAAGCTTAGCTATCATTCAGACATCAATGTGGATATATGGAGTAGTCAATTGGATACATGAATGTAGAGTTTAGAAGTCTGTGTTGGAGATATGAATTTAGCAGGGGTCAGCACACAGATGGCATTTAAAGCTATGACATTGGATGAAATTACCTACTAGTAAGTTAGAGTAGCTGGACTCTAGCAAAAGACCTGTAGCATTCTATTGTTTATAGGTCAGAGAGATGGGAACCAGTAAAGGTCACCATGGAGAAGTTGCCAGAGATGTAGGTGGAAAGTTCTCTGAATATAATATCCTCAAAACCAAGTGAAGAAAGAAGTTCAAGGAAGAGGGAGGGATCAACTGTGACAGGCGCATCTGATTGGTCAACTGACCTGAGGACTGAGAATTGACCATTAGGTTTCCCAAATATGAGATGTTTCAGCTATTATTTCTTACAATGATTTTATGAACACACATAAATAAATATGTATGTATATGTACATATGTAGGTCCATATATACATATCTGTGATGTTTTGATATATCGCAAGTTCCTGAGGCTTTGTTCTTTCTGTTCTTCAGATTGGAAAATTTCTATTGCTGTGTCTTCAAGTTTACTCTTTCCTTTATCATTTCTATTTTCAGGTCTACAATTCCTATTGAGTTCCTATAAAGATTTTATTTTTCTGCCAAAAATTCTTACATTTTAGTAACTTTAAGAGTATTTTCCTTTATCTAATGTAACATTAGTTTCAACATCTAGGTTATTTGGTTATTGGCATCTGTTGATTATCCTTTTCCTTGATAATTGGTCATATTTTCCTAGGTTTCGTTTGTTTTGTTTTCATATATCAAGTGATTTTGATTATATTTATGGACATTGTGAATATTATATTGTGTAGTCTCTGTGTCCTGTTATCCTCCAGAAACTGTTGGACGTTTTTATCTTAGCACATGCCTTCTATGGATAGTGGTTCAAATCTCAATCTATTTGTTTCAATTTTTGTATGTTGGTTTGAGTCTATTTTGCACATGAACAGTATAGGAGTTTGAGAGTTGTGCAGATGGTTTATATCTCAGTTCAGGTCTCTGAACCTTTGCTACTTTCATTGAGGTCAGTTTCATACATGGGAAGCTTAGGTTAGATTGAGGTTTGTGCAGACTTCTACCCAGATATCCCATTCTCTGGCTCTTCTCCCTCTAGGATTTCCCTCTGTGTACTCTGGCTTTCATGGACTGCATTTACTCATCCTGTAGCCAGACTTTTGAATGTGGAAGCATTATCCTTTCAGTCCCAGTGGCTCCTTAGCTTAAATATTTGGAAGATATATTGCTCAGAAATATTCTGTCCTAGTGGCTCCTTTTCTTAAAAATTTGAGAGACATATCACTGGAATCCTTGACTATAATTCTTAACAAAATGCAGCAAAATGCTATTGGTAGGTGTGGAATGTAAATTAATAGACTACATTAATCACATGTTGAACATCATTTCAGAAGGAACTGTCTTTCTTGACTATATATAGTTAACCTAATGTAATCCTTAAAAGAGTTAAGCTTTGTTTTTACCTGACTATACCTGAAAATGAAGAGGACATTTACTCTTTAATTAATTTTTTAAATTTTGATTTTTTAGGTGATTCGGTCCGGGCAGAAATTAAAGAACAAGTCTACTGATGCAGGCGAGAAACGTGGAGGCTGGTTTAGTGGGTTTTGGGGTAAGAAGGAAAGTAAGAAAAAAGATGAAGAATCTTTGATTCCTGAAAGTAAGTTCCAAGTCAAATAATTTATTGTATGCTGATAAGACAAACTATATAAATTATATTTTAGCCAGTTGGTTGAATTTTATTTCATAACTAGAGGCCTGATGCATGAAATTCATGCACGGATAGGGTCCCTAGGCCTGGCTGGTGATCAGGGCTGATCGGGGCCTTCCAGCTGCTGCCCAGGGCTTTCCTTCCCCCACTGCTGGCTGCTGGCTGCCAGCCGGTGCCTTCCGTCATTCCACACCACCCCCTGTGGTCAGCGCACATCATAGCGAGCGATCAAACTCCTGGTCTCCTGGTTGAACTCCCGAGGGGACATTTTTTATATTAGCCATATATATATATATACATATACATACACATACTTTTGAAATAAAAGTAGCTCCATGTGGCAAACATATAAGCAGATACATCAGGCTGGCACATTTCTGTGTTTCAAATTAAAGCAAAACTTTGATTTTTTTTTTTTTGGAGAAAAATTATTTGTGTGAAATTTAAAAAGTTGAAATTCAGAAATCACTACATTTAACATTCCTAATTGTTACTTTTTACATGGATATTTAATTAGAAGTTTCTCTTAGTTTTTAAAATACTCAGGGAATTAAAAATCCATATAGGAGACCTGAATTTCCTTAATGGTCTCTCTGTTTTTTCTTGATCTAAAAGAGCAAAGGCATGATATTTTAGTATATTAGAGGAAATCACCTGGCTGCTTTTGCTTTAGCATTTGTTTTTATTGATTTTAGGGCACTTATTAAGTTTGGCTTGATTTTTTTTTTATTGTACCTGTAAAACTGAAGCAATCGAGTTTAAAATATTGTCTTTTCTTTGTAGCTATTGATGACCTTATGACTCCAGAGGAAAAAGATAAGTTCTTCACAGCTATTGGTTATAGTGAGAGCACCCACAACCTAACTTTACCCAAACAGGTAATTATTTAGGTGGTCTAAGAGGTGGTTTGTTTCATTTTACTGTATTATATTATCAAATTAATTTTTGTGAGTGGTATAAGATGAGGTCCAGTTTAATATCCAGTTTTTCTAGAACCATTTATTAAAGGTACTATCTTTTCTCTATGAGTTTTCTTCTTAATTTTTTTTAATCCTCCCCTGAGGATATTTTTTCCATTGATTTTTAGAGAGAGTGGAAGGAAAGTAGGGGGGAGAGAGAGAGAGGAGAGACAGACAGACAGACATTGATTGGTTGCCTTCTACACATGCCCCAACCATGTGGGTGGGGGGGGGATTGAACCTGCAACCAAGGTATGTGCCCTTCTCTGTATATATGAGTCTGTTTCTGTTTTGTTTGTTAGCTTATTTTGTTCATTAGATTTCACATGTAAGTGAAATCTTATAGTATTTTTCTTAGTCTGTTCTGTTTTGTTTGTTAGCTTATTTGTTCATTAGATTTCCACATGTAAGTGAAATCATTTCCTTCTTTTTTTATATATTCTACTAGAGGACCATTGCAGGAATAGTCTCTAGGTCCATCCAAGCTGTCGCAAAAGATAAGATTTCCTTCTTTTTTTATATATTCTACTAGACGCTCCTATCCCACCCGTCTCTGCCGCTTCTCTCCCGCCTGTCTCTGCCGCTTCTCTCCCACCCTTCTCTGCTGCTTCTCTCCCGCCCATCTCTGCCGCTCCTATCCCACCCCTCTCTGCCGCTTCTCTCCCGCCTGTCTCCGCTACCTTGGCTCCGTTGCTTGGCTTCTACAGTGTCTTCCGTCTTCGCTCCCAGCCAGTATATGCAAATTAGCCGCCATCTTTGTTGGCAGTTAATTTGCATATCATGCTGATTAGCCAATGGGAGGTGTAGCGAAGGTACGGTCAATTACCATGTTTGTCTATTATTAGATAGGATTGTGTAAATATACCACAGCATTTTTATCCACTCATTTCCTGATTTGGGCTGCTTCCAAATCTTGGCTATTATGAATAATGCTGCAATGAATATAGGGGTGCATATATTCTCTTGAATCAGTGTTTTGGGTTTCTTTGGCTATATACCCAGAAATGGAGTTGCTGCATTATAAGGCAATTCCATTTTTAATTTTTGAGGAAGCTCCATACTGTTTTCCACAGTGGCTGCATCAATCTGTATTCCTAACAGTGCACAAGGGTTCCCTTTTCTCCACATCCTCACCAACCCTTCTTGTTTGTTGGTTTATAGATGATAGTCATTCTGACTGGTGGTCGGTGGTATCTCATTGTGGTTTTAATTCGATGATTAGTGACTTTGAGCATCTTTTCATATGCCTATTGGCCATTTGTTTGTCCTCTTTGGAGAAGTGTCTATTCAGGTCTTTGCCCATATTTAAATTGGACTGTTTGTTTTATTGGTGTTGAGTTTTATAAGTTTTTTATAAATTTTGGATATTAACCCCTTTCAGATGTATCATTGGTGAATATGTTCTCCCATTCAGTGAGTTGTCTTTGCATTTTGTTGATGGTTTTCTTTGTTGTGCAAAACCTTTTTAGTTTGATGAATTTACATTATTTTTCTTTTGTTTTCCTTACCCAAGGAGATATATCAGAAAAAATATTACTATGAGAAATGCCTGAGATTTTAATGTCTTGCTTCTATGTTTTCATCCAGGATTTTTATGGTTTTGAGTCTTACATTAAGCCTTTAATCCATTTTGAGTTTATTCTTGTGGATGGTTTAGTTCTGTTAGTATATATATATAGATGCTCATGGATGCATAAGTATTTACAATTGCTGTATTTTCTTGATGCGTAGACTCCTTTATCATTACATAATAACTTTATCTCTTTGGACCATTTTTAACTTAAAGTCTATTTTTTTCTGATATAAGTATAGCTACCCCTATTTTTGTTTTGTTACTGTTTGTTTGAAATATATTTTTCATCTTTTCACTCTTAGTCTATGTTTGGCCTTAAAGCTAAAATGAGTCTCTTATAGGCAACATATTGTTGGATCTTATTTTTTTAATTTATTCTGACTTTCTGTGTGTTTTGATTAGATAATTTAATCCATTTACATTTAAAGTAATTATTAATAGGTAAGGACTTACTATTGCCATTTTGTTAATTATTTTCTGACTATTTTGTAAATACTTTGTTCTTTGCTTCCTCTCTTGCTATCATCCTGTGTAGTTTGATGAGAATCATCTGCCTGGTTCTCTGTTCTACCTCTAATCCTGACTTATCAATTTTTGGGTCAGGATTTTTTTTTCTCTCAGTGTGTGATTAACTCTCCAAAGGCATCAAACAAATGTTCTTTATATTTTGTCTAGTTTTTGAGCCCAAGGATTAATCTGAATTAGTTTGCTTTAGTGAAAGCTGCTGAATTAAATTCTTATGCCACTAAATGTTTTATCGTTTGTTTTTTATTACCTTTAAGAGAAATTAGTTTTGAATTTTGTAAGTGTCCTATTTGAGCAAGCAGTTTGTATTGAATTTTCCAATATATATGTATTTTTATAGTGAGTGTATTGATACAGAAACCTACCATAATGTTTTATAGATCACTGTAACTCAACAAATTTAAATGAGTAAGTTATTAAGTAAAGTAATAATTATTTAATCTTTAACAATTTTCATTCATTCTTTTGTTTAGTATGTTGCTCATATAATGACACTGAAATTAGTAAGCACGTCTATTACAATAAGAGAAAACAAAAATATTCCAGAAATACTGAAAATTCAGATAATTGGTCTGGGCACCAAAGTATCTCAGCGACCAGGAGCACAAGCACTTAAGTAAGTTTTAAAAAACTTATTAAAATTTTTATTTTATTTTTATTTTGTTTGACTTTAGGCCCCAAAGATGTAGTCTTATTTACCATTAAAAACTGATTAACAGTCATCCTTCTCTAATTTTATTTTGTGGGTGTGTTTGTGTCATGATAGTCATTTTATATTTGAGTGTGTTTTGTTACGGAGTTATATGACAAGCTCATTATTTGCTCTACTCTTTCCTTTATAAATATTTATTGGATACTGTTTATAGATTGATATTATGAAGGCTATAGGAACAATAAGTTTCTATTTTCAAGAACTTTATGCTGTAGTTGATAAGAGAGGATATTCAAAAAGTTCTGTTTAGCATATTAGAGAGCTCATAAGTGAGAAGGTACTGTAAAATTAATACCTTATTGTTAATGCTATACAGGTTCAGTTGTAGAAGAGAAACTTGGCCTAGGAGAACTGGGACTTAAACTAGTTGAATGGAAAGGACTAGAAGCAGGGATGAGGTAGGAGAGTATTCAGGGTGGCATGAAGTAGGGATATGAGTCCCATGAGTATTGAGCATAGCTTGTATTCATGCTGCAATTATGGGAACTTCTGCAGTGTTCTGGAGTTGGTTAAAGGTTGTTTTTTTTTTTTTTTTTATGTGGATGACAAGGAAAATAAATAAATAAAGAAAGAAAAAAGCCTACCTTAGGCTGTGAGGGTTATTGAATGCTAGGTTGAGAAGTTTGGATTTCAACTCTGAGTAATGGCTCGGGGTCATGGCTCTCAGTGGAGTTGTTTTAAAGGGAAGTTTGTGTTTTAAATCATTATATTACAAATAATTGTGTTTATATCACTTAATTTTTCTTCATTGGATTGTAGGGTGGAAGCAAAATTAGAACACTGGTATATAACAGGTCTGAAACAGCAGGATACTGTTCCATCACTTGTGGCTTCAATTGGTGATACTGCATCATCTTTGCTTAAAATTGAATTTGAAACCAATCCAGAGAATAGTACTGCTGACCAGACTCTCGTTCTTCAGTCTCAGCCTGTGGAGGTCATCTATGATGCTGTAAGTACAAAGAGAAAGTGAGTCTTCTATCTTACATGTTTGACATATAGTTTTCTTATTTTCTCTCTTTCATATTTAACATTTACTTAGCACTCTTTTCTTATTCTAAAAGCAGTACATGTTTTTCAGTTAATTTTGAATTTTTTTATGTGCTATAGGTTTTTTCTACCGTAAGGTGTATTTATGCTTATATCAATTTTAAAAAAACCAAATCCACTATTTATAAAGGCTGTGTTCATTGTACCAACTACTCCCAGTCGTTACATGCTTACTACTCCAGTTTATCTTTGCTTATTCTTCTTTCCCCTCAGTGTTTGGAACCAACTTAAAGAGCTTTAGAAATAATTGAAAGAATTTACTATGTTGTTTACATGGGAAAAAAACATTCACATTTAGATACTATTGAAAGTGCTGGATCAAGTTCTGTATTAATATCTTCATCTTTTATTTAGACTCTCATAACTTATCTCAAGCTAGCCAACAGGATGTGTATGGGTCACTACTCATTGCGTCACTTCAGGTTGGCTCCACCCCGTTGTTTAGATCCCTGACTTATTTTTACTTTATAGTTTAGAAGTGGATTCACATCGTGGGTACATTCACATTGTTGTACATCCAGTCTCCAGAACTCATTCTGTTTTGCAAAATGTCTGATTTTTTACATTCAAGTTTTGGATGTAAGTAAGGGCTCAACAGCTTCCTTATTTCCTCTTCAAAGTGTAGGGGAATTCATTTTCAATATAAGGAAGTGGAGTTTTATCTTCTGGCTAATTGGAGGCTGAAACTAGAGACACTATAAAACATATTTAAGGTTACTTTAATGATATGCACACATTTGTTGCCTCTTCAGTAAGCTTACTTGGGCTATTCTCTTTTTTAGGTTCTCTTTCCCTCTAGAGGGAAAACTATCTTTGGAGGTACCTCCTCAGTTTAAAGCCCAGTTATTTAGAATTAAACCAAAACTTAAAAATTTATAATGTGGAAAGTATTGTGTGTAATTTCTTTGTATTTTAAATTGTTTTACAGAAAACCATTAATGCAGTGGTTGAATTCTTTCAATCAAATAAGGGATTAGATCTTGAGCAAATAACATCAGCTACATTGATGAAGCTGGAAGAAATTAAAGAGAGAACAGCTACAGGTAAAGAATTTGCCTGTCTGTATAAGCATCAAACATTCAAAGTTTTGTGTATTCTAATGTAGATATTATATTGAAAATAGTATAGGTTGCTTTTTTTCTTTGTCTTAAATTCAGGCTATATTCTGCAGTGGAGTAGCATTGTACCTGGTTTACCCAGAGTCAAGTATAACAGCTAAACTAGGTGAGAAAGAGAATAATATTGGGCACAGATTCTATGTGCCATTACCTTTAAGAACCTGAGCTTGAGGTAGAAGACATCCTTCTGGATCAGTTCTTAAAAAAACTGTGATACAGAAGATACATACTTTTGTACAACATTATCTCTGAACTGAAGCTTACTACTTTATCTGCTTACTTAATTAAAGAAATAATGAATTATTCTCTCTCTCAAAAAGCACTAGCTATGTTGGGTTTACTGTACTGTGCGAAGATATGATTGATTGTTTCCCATTGACCATATACAATTCTACTTTACTTGCTGAATTGAAAATCCTTCATAATACTTTCCAACTGATATTCTTGTTGTTATGATATGATTACACATTTCAACTCGACCCTCTGACCTTTCATTTTTTTCTTTTTTTAGGACTTACACATATTATTGAAACTCGAAAAGTCCTTGATTTAAAGATAAATCTGAAGCCTTCTTATCTCATAGTTCCACACACAGGCTTCTACCACAAAAAGTCAGATCTTCTCATTTTAGATTTTGGTACATTTCAGGTAGGTACATAGTTATTTCTGTCTGCCCATTTTTGCTTAGCTTGGTACCTAGCTACGTGATAGTTTGCTTTCCCCCACTCAAAAATTACTTAAACCTAGACTTATTTCTTCTTAGTATTTTGTCAAGCCAGCTTAGATTACTATTTTATATATATGTTATGGCTATTAAAGAAGTAAAGAAAAACCTAAAATTGTTTGTGATAGTAAATGATTTGACCTTGAGGAATGGATTACAAAAAGTCAGATCTTCTCATTTTAGATTTTGGTACATTTCAGGTAGGTACATAGTTATTTCTGTCTGCCCATTTTTTTATTTTGACAATAGGAAACGATACACATATGAATATATGTTTAATAGAGTAAGAGAAATTAAGGTTTTATTTGGGTATTGAACTTTGTAGAAATCCAAGCCTCTGAGAAAATGTGAAGATTTAAAAATATATAGTCCTGAGTTAATGCTTGCTTCTTTAAAAGATGGAAAAGGAAGTAGAGATTGGAGCTGAATTCTAATGGACTAGTTATTCTACATATGTAGTGAGGAGAAGAAGGAATAAAACCTGTTATTTCATTGTGGCAATAACTCCTGAGAGCCAGGAAGAGTTGTATGTGTAGACAGGTTATTTGAGATAGATAGCTATGTAATTACTTGCTAGTTAGTGCAGATGTGCTGAGTAATGTATTACTCAAACATATTAGAGATATATGCTGAAATATTACATTTCTAATAAAATATTTGCAAATAATTATCAGAAAACTAAGAAAAATGTGAATTTAATAAGGGCAATGTTTTCATTTTAGTTAGTTTTAAGAAAACACAACTGAAGTATATTGATTTATGTACTTTTCTGTTAAAAAATTGAAGTTTTTCCCCTCCATTTTAGCTTAACAGTAAAGATCAAGGTTTGCAGAAGAATGGTAATTCATCTCTGGAGGAAATAATGGATAAGGCATATGACAAGTTTGATGTTGAAATAAAAAGTGTACAACTACTCTTTGCAAGAGCAGGTAATAAGTTGCTCAGTTTTTAGGATCTTGAAATTATGTTGAGTAGCTTTTGTAAATATATGTGTATGTGTGCATGTAAATCAACTCTGGTAACATTTTGAACACATATCCTGTTGGTTTCTTAACAAACCAAACAGAAAGCCATCTCACAGTTACAAATAGAGATGAAAAATTTGGCTGTTCATCTTAGGGTATGGTACTCAGCACCATTTTAATCTATGTATAGTTATTGTCCATTTTTTTTTGTAATATGACTGTGAACCTGCTCAACACACAAAATAGAAGTTGCTATTGGCTCAATTCCTCTGTCCCAGTGTTTTTGGGATGTCTCAATGATATTTTTTCTTGCTGCCTTTATTTTTAAATATTTTACTATATTAGATTAGTTTTTATTTTAGTAGTATTACATTTTTTACTTTTGTAGATATCTGAGAAGTATGGATATAGTCTTAAAACCTAAAAGTAATTAATTTATTTTCCAAAAGCTTTTGTATTTTCTACTGCTTAAGTAAAGATTGCTGGTTCTCTATACTTCTTTAGTTTCTAGAAGCAATAAGTATTTGCCAAATATTCTAGAGTATATCACATTGTAGTAGGTCATTGAAGGAAAAGATAGTCTTTGTGTGTAGAATGTATACTTCTAGCATGAGTAATGAGATTTATTAAAATGTAAATATATAACGCTCTACTTAGTTTTTATATATTAGGATTCTATTAATCCCTTAAAGGGAAGTACCTACACAGACCATTAATTTGCCTTTTCTGTTGTATGTACTTTATAATGATTGCTTGAATTATAAGTAATAAAAGATGTTTAGTCATTGCCATCTGTTAAGATATGTGTAGGATTTTGTTAGTCATTGGAAAGTCTGTTTTGGGACCTTTCTATTTCAAGAAAAGTAATTATTGTACTTTTTTGTCATGAAAACTCATTTTTGCTTTAGAATTGTGTGCTAAACTAGTGTAATAGTACTTAGGAATCACAGAAGCCTCTTTTTCTGTCCTTTATTTTACCATTTTTTTTCCTTAACTGCAATAACCCATCTGATCTCTAATTTTGTAATCAAGGCAATACATTTCTGAGATTTTCCTATTGGCTTTAAAATGACAGCTGTTTTATAAATATTCTCCAAAGAAATATTTTGAATTATTTTTATATCACAGTCTTATCAATCTCTATTTTAAAAAAATAGGTTATTTAACTTATATTCTAAAAGCAGTAAAAGTTGACATCTATTGAATATGTTTATTAACTATTTTTAATAAGTTAGATAATTTTCCACAGAATATCTGGTATTCTAAAATATTTAGCCCTGGCTGGTTTGGCTCAGTGTATAGAGCGTCGGCCTGTGGACTGAAGGGTCCCAGGTTTGATTCTGGTCAAGGCCACATGCCCGGGTTGTGGGCTTGATCCTCAGTAGGAGGCGTGTAGCAGGCAGCCAATCAATGATTCTCTCTCATCATTAATGTTTCTATCTCTCTCTCCCTCTCCCTTCCTTTCTGAAATCAATTAAAAATGTATGTATATATAAGTTTAAAAATATTTAATGAATTTAAAAAGTCATTAATAAAAAATTTTTTTAAGAGGAAAACTGGAAAAAGTGTCGATTTCAGCATCCATCAACTATGCATATTTTGCAACCCATGGATATTCATGTTGAGTTGGCCAAGGCAATGGTGGAAAAAGACATTAGAATGGCCAGGTAATGTACGAGTTTCTTTTATACTAGAGGCCTGATGCACGAAAATTCGTGCAAGAGTAGGCCTTCCTTCCCCCGGCTGCCGGCACCGACTTCCCTCCGGCACCTGGGACCCGGGCTTCCCTCCTCTGGCCACCCACAGGCACCTGGGACCCAGGCTGGCTTCCCTCCAGCCCTGGCTTTGTCAGTAAGGACATCCGGAATGACATCTGGTCTAATTAGTATATTACCCTTTTATTATATAGATTATAAAATCAACAAGATGAAATGTATCTGTATCAGTGTCTGGATTTTTAACTAAGAAAAGCTAGATTTCTGAAGAAGAGAAAAAATGATTATTTTATAGCAGAAATATATTTTTAAGAAAATATTTGTTTGATTTATATGTCACCTCTCTTTACTTTTTATATAAGTTGGTTATCCCTGTTTTTGAATGGATCGAATCCAAGGTCCAATATTGATGAAATAAAATCTTAAAAAAGTAAAGGTTCTTTTGATTATGAAATTATAAAAAATCTTGAGAAAAATCTAAGGAGGTGAAAAATAAGAACTAAATTTAGAATTTAAGTAGATAAGTATGAAATATATATGCTGTCTTCTTAAAAACAGTATTATTATTGACATTCAGTAAACTGTATCTATTTAAAGTGTACAGTTCAGTAGGTTTTGACATGTAAAGCTATGAAACCATCACCACATTCAAAATAACGAGCACATCCATCATCCCCCGGAGTCCTTGTGCCCCTTTGTATTTCCTCCTTCCTCCTTTCCTAACTTCCCTGGACAACATTGATCTGTTTCCTGACACTAGATTTGTCAAAATTGTCTAGGAATTTTGTATAGATAGGGCCATACAGTTTCAACTTTTTTGTTTGGCTTCTTTCATTTAGCTTAATTAATTAGAGATTCATTCATGTTGTGTGTATCAATAGTTCATTATCAGATGGATGTTAAACCAGCCTTGCATTATTGGATAAACCTCATTTGGTTATGATTATTCCTTTAAAATATTGTTAAATTTGGTTTGCTAAAATTTTGTTATGACATTTTACGTCTTATTTGTAACTTTGACCCTACAGTGTAGTTTCTTCTCCAATCCTTTCCCCCTCCCTATTATAGAGAAACTGGACTTTAAAACCGTATTGTTGACTTGCATTTTTAGATTTAAAGTATCAGGAGGGCTTCCTTTGATGCATGTGAGAATTTCTGACCAGAAGATGAAAAATGTGCTATGTTTGATTAACAGTATACCCTTGCCACAGAAATCATCTGTACAATCTCCTGAGAGACAGGTAAATGGATATAATAAAATGCTAAATCTCTTTACATTTGTATTTATGATGAGTTCTTTTTTAGCATTCTGTAAGCAGTTTTATTTTTAAATATTTTTTAGGGTCAGTTTCATTTATTTGGTGCACTTGAGGTTTAATATTGTTGAATCTATACAGAACTGCATATGACATTGAATAAATAACAATTGTAGCCTAGTTTCACTATTGTTTTAGAGTGGTGGTAGAAAATCAGTTTTAGGGAACGAAGGGAGCAAAAATAAATAAGTAGAAGAAAAAACGTCTTTCAAATTTATGAAATATCTATAATAGTAAAAGCATAATATGCTAATTAGACTGGACAGCCGAATGACCTTCCAGACAACCTTCCAGACAAAACTGGGGCTGTGAGGGCCAAGCCCCTTGCACAAATTTCGTGCATCAGGCCTCTAATATTGTAATATTGTAACTAATGACACACAATGATAAATAGACTCATCTACTAGAGTTGTACATTGTTCTTCCCTTATAATTGCAGGTAGTAGTCTTAATAATTAGTACTATTACTTTTTCAGTATTAGTTTCATTTCTGTATATTTAATCCTGCTAGATTAGTATATTAAGAAAACTTTTTATATTATTTGCTAGGTATCCTCAATTCCTGTTATTTCAGATAGGACAAAAGACCTACTTGGTACATCACTGTTGCTAGATGGAGTGGAATCAGGTAAGGAAAGTAATATGTTCTTTATTAAACCAAGTATATAGAGAGAACATTTTCAGAAAATAAAGAATTTTGAAAGTATTATAGTAATTTGCTGGTTTTAGTTCTAGTTGTGCTAGTAACCAGCAGTGTGTTTTGAGTCCTTTTTTTTAAAGCTCAAGTTTCTTCATTTGATTGAAAGGATTTTTGTGAATGAAAATGCTTAAGATTTTAAATAAGCTCATTTTTTTTTTCCCACAATCACTACTCGATTCTTTTGTTTAGCTCTAGCCTAATTTATCTCTTTTAATTTTGAACTAAAATATAAGCTTCAAGAGGACAAGGATCATGCCTGTCCTTGTCACTCTGGTGTCCTTAGTGACTGGTACAGACAGATGATGCATGATAGATGATACCCAGTACATATTTTATTGAATGTTGAATGAGTAGACCAAAGTGAAAAACATAGGCAGTTTGATTTTGTTTATACTTATTACTTGCCAGGTTGAGTCACTTTGTGAGATCTAGAAAAACATTGAAACTATATTCTTACTCTGAATATGAAGAATATATCTAATAAATGAATTTTTGAGAGATTTAAATTTGAGTGTTTTATGCAGCCCTCAATGGACATTCTTTCAAGTCAAATGAATGTCTTCTTCCTTAGAGTCCGATGATGAGTATTTTGATGCTGAAGATGGAGACATACAGACTGGTAAAAGTATGAAAGGATCAGAACGAAAAAAAGTTGCAGAGGCTCCAAATGAGGAGCTCATTAATCTTCTACTAAAGTTTGAAATTAAAGAGGTATGCATATTTATTTTGTCTATAAACAAATACATTCTTATTATCACTATCCTTGTAAACTGTCCAATACTAGACCCCAACATTAAGTATATATAAAATGGGGTACTCTATTTTTCCCAGTGCCCCCCCATACACATACAGTTCCAAAAAAATGAATTTTTTTTGTAAAATCTGATATAAGAGTGATCTATACTATATCTGATGTATTCTGAAAAAGCTCAATACTCTTAATTAGGATTTTCTTTTCTTTAGAAAATTTCTGTGATGTTTATTTAAATTTTTCCCCCTTTAATTCTCACCTGAGGATATGTTTTTTATTGATTTGAGAGAGAGGAAGCAGCGAGGGTTGGGGGAGGAGAGAGAGAGAGAAACATTGATGTCTGAGAGAAACATGGATCGGTTGCCTTCTCTACTCGCCCCAGCTGAACCAGGGCCAGAGTAATCCTTTTAAACTGGAAGTCAGATTTTGTCACTGCTCACCTACTGGCTTCCCATCTCACTCAGAGCAAAGGGCTTAGTCCTTCCTACAGCCTACAAGGGCTTTCATGGAATTCTTTTCACTCTACTCCAGCTATATTTCATTCATTCCTGCAGTAAGTATTGATCAAGTGCCATCATGTACCAGGCATTGTTTTAGGTACTGGAGCTAAAGTAGTGAGCAAAGTGCTTGTCTCATATTGCTTACACTTGTCTTTTAGTCTCCCTTACTTATACCAAAACACATTCTTTGTGCTTACTGTTTCCTTTGCCTGGAATACTCTTCCTGCATAACATATTTACTCAAATGCCATCATATTGGAAAGGTCTGACTCCCCCAATACAAGATAGCAAGCTTCGTTTTCCTCCACTCTCCCTAGAATGTAAGCTTCATGAAGACAAGAACCTTGTCTGTCCAGGTCACTTCAATGTCTTTAGTGGCTGGCACAACTTCATACATGGTAGATGATGGCCAATAAATATTTTATTAACTATTGAATGAATGAACTAAAGTGATAAATAATCAGAATCCTTTAAGGAAAAAATAGTAGTACTGTTTGAAATATTTTTCCCAATTTGACTTTTTTGTGTGCCATTTTGAAGTTTTAAATGTTTCTGTAGTGCAATTTATTGAATTTTGTGTTTATATCCTAGTTATAGTGTATGTATAGAAAATTATTCTCCATTGCAAAAAATACCCATGATTTTATATTTTATGACATCAATGCTGTCATTTAAATCATCGATACATCTCAAATTTATTTTTGTATGTCAGTTCTGTATTGAATATTTTTACTATAGATTCTGTTTTCCAGGTGACATTCTTCCTGGTTTTTCTTAAGTATATAATTTTAACACTGCTAATAATATTGATTTTTGCTTTCTTTCAGCATTTATAGTGTTTCAGTTATTATTGCTGCCTCATAGGTTATCCCAAAATGTAGTAGCTCAAAACAGCTATTTTATTTTGCTTACAGTTTTGTGGTTTAGGAATTCTGGAAGGGTACAGCTTAGTAATTTTTGTGTATAGTCTTTCACACGCTTATAGTAAGATTTGACTGATGTTATAGTGACCTGACGTGTCAGAGGGGCTCAGAGGTGGCTCACTGATTGGCTGGCCATTGATACTGGCTGCTGGCTAGGAGCTCACTAGGACTGCTGACTGAAATACCTACCCACTCATTGACTCCTGCACCTGGCAAGAGTAGTTGAACTTTTTGCATGGCAACTAGCTTCCCTCAGGATGAGCATTCACAGTGGAAGTTTTATAGCCGTTTTTTGACATTGGAAGTCATTATAGTATTACTTCCTCTGTACTCTATGATGAAGGCAAATAACAAGCCTGCCCAAATGTAAAGGGACAAAGACTCGATATCTCTTGTGGAGTGTCAAAGAACTTGCATGTTTTAAAAACTGCCACATATATATTTTATTTTTCATCTGCTAAATAAATTGAATAATAGTATAATAGTGAATTTCCAGAATAAATTTGAATAGTAGTATAATAGTGAACATCCTTCTGCTACTTTTTATATTAGTGAGAATGTTTCTTATATCACTAAACATGATTTCTTTTTTGAGATACAGGTTTAAGAAAATCATATTACGGAAGAATCCATACATTCCATTTTTTACTAAATTTAAAAATATAAATCAATAATGGATATAAAATTTCATATAGATATAGTTATAATTCTCGATAATAGAATTTAGATGATAATTTCCAATCAGTAAATAAGTAATGGTAGTAGACAAGTGTGAGCAAAATTTTTACGCTTCTCATGATGATATGTGCAAAGAAGGCTTTTGTTTTTTTAATTTTTTTTAGTATGATTTAGACTACTTAACCTTTCATTGATTCTTTTAGGTCATTTTGGAATTTACCAAACAACAGAAAGAAGAAGATACAATTCTAGTATTTAATGTTACTCAGTTAGGAACAGAGGCTACAGTGAGAACATTTGATTTAACTGCAGTATCTTACCTAAAGAAAATCAGCTTGGATTACCATGAAATTCAAGGTAATAGACATAAAAATGGAAACAATAGCTAATAATAAATATAAAACCACTTTTCTGTGTCTGAAATACTTTCACTTATATAACAATGTTTATAATAAAAAATAGCTAGCACTGTTCTAAACATTTTTCAAATAATAACCCATTTAATTCTTATAAGAATGCTATGAGAAAGGCAATGTTACAGCCTCCAGGTTGCATATGAGGAAACTAAAGCAAAAGTTGTTTATGTAATTCATCCAAGGTCATTCATCCTAGTTAATGGCTTGAACCCTTGAAATCTGGCCATTGGGTCTGGATTCTTAACTACTATGATCTACTACCTCGGAGAGTTCATATAAATCTCCTTTATATGGGAGTATTATTTCCATTTTACAAACAAAGAAAGGTTAAATAGTTTACTTACTCAAGTTCATGCATCTTTTGAATGGCCAAACCTAAACTTTATTTCTGGGTTTATAATATTGAAGTCCTTGATCTTTCTATTGAATTAGGGAAGCAGCACCATGTTATAAAAATAAAAATGGTGGAATGTAAAATTCTTTCAGAAGTGCTTATAGTTTATTTAAGTGTACATCTTGTGTGCTCATGAGATATATAAGGAATGAAAGAATGGGTGAATCCACTTTAATTAAAACTACCTAATATTTTAGTCAAATAAAATACCTACTTTTTATTTTTTTCAAAAATGGTTGAAACTAAAATCTCAGTTTACGGGAGAAAGGGTTATGTATTAGTAAGTTTCTGTAAGCACTGTTAAGATGGAATTTATATTACTATTTTAAGGGAAACAAATACAAATAATAAATTTGCTAGGCTATTTTTTTCTTTAAGGAACGTTATTTCAAGGGAAAATTCTGAAATGTCTCAGAAACAGGAGTTATAGAACTATATATATATAAAAAAAGATGGATTCAGTAATGGATAAATGACTTCTCCCTCCACAGCTTCTTGAGGCAGTTCTTTGGTACATCTACTTAAGGATATAGAAGACATCTGGTAGTACCTGTAGTTTTTAAATTCAAAGAAATTTAACATTTCCATTCCAATAAAAGAAATATTTTTCTATGTGAGCCTTCTCTTGGTCAAACAAAGAAAAACTATTTACATCATTTAATAAGAATGAAATATTTGTTCAAAGAATTTTAGAGTTTAACAGCATATTACATATATTTCTAGTGCAACCTCCTTGTTATATAGTTGAGAAAACTGAAGTTAAATAGCTTTTGATAAAGGAGATGAACTAGAATTCACATTTTCTGATTCTTAAAACTATAGTCTTTCTATGCCTTATAAATGCATATATGGCCTTAAAATATCTAGAGAAATTTTTTTTAACACAGGTATAAAATCAAAGAAAATAAATATGCATGTTTTCATCTTAGTTGGATGAGAGGGTAGGGTAAGGATTTGGATTAATTTATTTCTTCACCAGTGATAACTTTAGCATTTAATAACCATGTAAATATGGGCAGATAGTCTTTTAAAACTTAATTTTTTAAAATATATTTCTTTATTGATTTCAGAGAGGAAGAGTGAAGGAGAGAGAGATAGAAACATTAATGATGAGAGAGAATCATTGATCGGCTGCCTCCTGCACACCCCCCACCGGGGATCGAGCCGCAACCCAGGCATGTGCCCTTGGCCGGAATCGAACCTGGGACCCTTCAGTCCGCAGGCTGGTGCTCTATCCACTGAGCCAAGCCGGCTAGGGCAAAACTTAATTTTTTTTAAAAAAAGAATAAGACATCTAGAAAATTCTAAACTTAAAAGAGCAATTTATTTGAAACACTTTTTCTTTTTCTTTAATCTAGGATCCAAAAAAAAGCCACTTCACTTGATTAGCTCTTCTGACAAACCTGGATTAGATCTTTTAAAAGTGGAGTATATTAAGGTACGGGCCATATCATGTTTATATATTTATTGTATACTTCAAACTATCCCCTGAAAGGAAAAATATGACAATAGATTACTACAGGCTCTGCATGTGTATCATAGGTTTGAATCATAGGGATATCTACTGTTTCTCTTTTCATTCCTACACCTTCTTTCTTTTTCACTTAAGTACAGGACTAGACTAGGATTTTTACAAAGCCATCAAACATTTTGTCCCCAAAGATGGAAACCTGGGTTGAAGTAGGTCCTACTCCTAATTTCTAGGGTATATTCACCTACCTATAATTCACTGCATATTTAGGTTACATTTGTCTGAATATTCTACATCAAGAGGTATAAAGTCAAATTGAATTGGGTTCAGTAGAGAACTGCCAGAATTAAGGACTCAAAAATTTGCTATATGAGGAATGCTGAAGGAACTAATGGTATTTAGCTTTACTTAAGACTAGAGGCCCGATGCACGAAATTCGTGCAAGAATAGGCCTTCCTTCCCCTGGCTGCTGGCACCAGCTTCCCTCTGGCACCCGGGACCCAGGCTTCCCTCCCAGCCCCAGCTTCGTCTGAAGGGGATTCATCCAGAAGGACATCTGGTCTAATTAGCATATTATGATTTTATAGTTGATTTGTTTAATCATTCAACACTATTGAATGTCTTTATGTGTTAGGTTCTGTTAGGTACTTGGGTTATAGAGATGAAGACTATTAGGGAGATAGATAAAAAACAATGAAAACATAATGTGGTGATTCTCTAATTAAGAAGAGCACAAAGCATTATGGGAACAGGCAGGCATGGAAACTGCCTCACATAAGGTAAAACTTTGAATTTACTATGTATATTTCCAAGGAGTAGAACTTGAACCAATGAGATATATTTTTATTCAGTGTAAAGACCTCACGAAATCAAAGTTTTGTAAAGATTGAATTTGTAAGAAAATGAGGTTTTCTCACTGGAGGTATCATAAAATAGACTTGGCAAAAACTTTATATAGGAATTCAAGCATTAGGTGATAGATGGGCTAGATGACCTTTAAACCTTCCAACCTCCAGAGTTTATAATTCTGATTCCTAGCTGCATTTTCCACAAGTGAATGTTGTATGTTTGAAGAGGACAAATTTGCATGATTATAATAAATTACTTCGATGTAACTTCAAAATGACAAGAATATTAAATATATAGTGTATATAAAATACAATTGTAACAATATAAATAAACTAGAGATCATAAATAAGTGATTTATTTACTTTGGTCTTAATTTCTTTAGAACTCTTGTTTGTTTGTTTGTTTTTTTAGGCTGATAAGAATGGACCTAGTTTTCAAACTACTTTTGAAAAAACTGAACAAACAGTTAAGGTAAGAAATTCTATTAAAAGAATATAGCCTATTTGAAAATAACCTACTCTGGAAGTCTCCTGGTATCCTTGAAGGAATATTGACTGGGTAATTCGATGAAATAATCAATAACCAATAAAAATTATAAACCAAACTTATAGATACCATGCTCTGTGTTCATGAGCAATAAAGCTATTGTTTGGACTTATTATATCACATCCTAATCTTCTTCTTCTATATATATAAGAGCCTAATATGCAAATTGTTCCCTTGGGAGTTCGACTGGGAGACTGGGAGCTTGATTGCTCGCTATGATGTGTGCTGACCACGGGGGGGGGGGGGGGGGGGGCGGGCACAGAATGAAGGAAGGTCCTGGCCAGCAGCTGGTAGCCAGGGAAGGAAGGATCCAGCCAGCCAGCTGGAAGGCTCCGATTGGCCCTGATCACCAGCCAGGCCTAGGGACCCTACCTGTGCACAAATTTTGTGCACCAGGCTTCTAGTTATTTATAAAGAAGGGAGAGCTATAGATGGGAAACTTTGATTTATAAAGAACAGTTTTAAATATATCAAATTAAATAACTGTTGTTTAATGCAGGGCTGAGAAAGTTATGTGAATTACAAGGAGAGATGTTGAGTACTTCTTGGAGCCATACTAAGATAGTTGTATAGAGGAAGAACAGGCAAAATGTAGTTGTGGGTTACATTATTAAGAAAATGAAACAAATGTGTTTTAGATTACACTTTTGAGAGATATGATATCTGTTGATTATTGTTAAACTTTATTTTTATAATTTTTATACCCACTTGTTTTGAAGCAGTGCAAAGAAATTCTTTTATATAAACAAAAATTTAAAGTTTTTAAATTTTCTATTAGAAAACCACATATTCTTGAAAGCAATTTGCATTGCCCTCTTAGCTTTCTGGGGTCATTGTTTCAAAAAAATCTAATATTTTTCTTCATTATGTTATATATTCTTTGTTTCTTTTTAAATGATAGGACCATCATTTTGGTTTCAGAAGATGATTTAGTGACCAAGAGCTCTGTTATAATTGTACTTTTAAAAACATTTTTTTAAAATTGATTTCAGAGAGGATGGGAAAGGGAGAGAGAGATTGAAACATCAATGATGAGAGAGAATCATTGATTGGCTGTCTCCTGCATGCCATCCCTGCTAGAGATCTAGCCCACAACCAGGCATGTGCCCTGACCAGGAATCTAACCATGACCTCCTGCTTTATAGGTCGGCACTCAACCACTGAGCCATGTAGGCCAGGCTGTAATTGTACTTTTTACATTTAAATCTCATGAATGTCACATTTGAAGTAATTTCTTGACTTTTGGAGTTTCATATTCTAACTTACCTGTTTATATACTAAACTAGAGGCCCTGTGCACGAATTCGTGCACCTTGAAAGGAACTGTGGGCCATGAGGCTGCGGTGGGCACAGGGGGAGGTCTCGGCCCATCCTTGTTGGGGTCCAACCCCAATAGGTCCAGGGATCCCCAAAGGTGTGGACAGAGTCGGCGAAGAAGGAAGAAGGCAGCATTCAGTTGATCAGCATGGTTGGGTTCTCCCTCCAGGATCTCCAGCCAAGTTCTGTCTAGGTTCTCCAGCCAGGTTCGGTTGCCAGGTTCTATCCAGGTTCTCCTGCCATGTTCTGTCTAGGTTCTCCAGCCAAGTTCTGTAGCCAGGTTCTGTCCAGGATCTTTTGCCATGTTCTCTCGCTAGGTTCTGTCTCTAGGTTCTGTCCCTAGGTTCTGTCCCTAGGTTCTGTCTCTAGGTTCTGTCTCCTGTTGTCTTGTTACATCTGTATTTATACCAGTTGATTTTAATCCTGTCAATTTCTATTCCAAAGGTTAGGGTGTTTCTTATCTCCATTCCAGGGAGTAAAGATTATGTAGCTTAGGCGTGATTGTTTGTAGTTAAAGTGATTAACTACCCGCCTGGCACTTAGTTAAGGGATTTTATTCCCTCCCTAACTTCAGGGAAAAATCCCTACCTGGGGAAACAACCTTTCTCGGAGAGGTGACCTTGGTTAAAACACATAGTGCTAAGGGGAGCAAACATATTAAGAACAGTATGCCATATACGCCAGGTCCCTTGAAACCTATGCTGTGCAGATGTTTTTTTCCTGCAGCGACTGTGTCAAGCAGCAAGGATGGACCGGCTTCTGGCACATCCTCTGTGCCCCCACCTGGCCCCTACCACCGCCACCCCTGGTCCCCTGTCTGCCAGCAGCCCCACCTGCCACTGCGGCTCCCACACCCTGACGGCTCCGGCCCCACTCGCACCCACTGATGGCGCGGAGCGATTGGGGCCTGCACCAGCAGTATGTGTGAGCTGTGGCTGCTGCCCCATCGCCCCTCAGGAGCAGGTGGAGGTGGAGAAGCCCTCAGGGGAGATCAGGGCCAGCAGCCACTGCTCACACCCGCTGCTCGCACCTGCTGATGACGCTGAGTGATCGGGACCGGCACCAGGCACTAGCAGCGGGTGTGAGCGGGGTCAGCGCCAGCAGTGGGTGCGAGTGGCGGCTGCCAGCCCTGATTGCCCCTCAAGAGCAGGGGGAAGTGGAGAAGCCCTGAGGGGCGATTGGGGCTGGCACCGGGCCCTGGCAGTGGATGCAAGTGGTGGCTCCAGCGCCGACAGCAGGTGTGAGCGCTGGGCAGGACCGTGGTGTGTGGGAGCAAAGAATTTTCAGTAACCACCAGAGGCTTGCCCCAATGACAGCAACCGGCAACCTGCCTTGGTCTGGCGCCCCCGCTCACCTGCTCCACCATCCACTGTGGCCCATGCCCACCATGTTCCACACACGCCCCCTGGTGGTCAGCGTGTGTCATAGCGACCGGTTGTTTGGTTCCACCATTCGGTCTATTTGCATATTAGGGTTTTATATATATAGATAGTCAATTGCAGATCCTAGAACCCATATATATGTTGAATATTGGGATGGCCATGACAAGCAGATTATATACTCTGTGATAATTATGCTACTAAAGTAGATTAATTAGGTTACTTTGATACTCAAATGAACCACCAAGGTAAGTTAAGTGTAATTTACTCTCATTATATTCCTATTTCAGGAGTGTGTTATGAATCTTCCTCTCCTATCTCTTCCTTCCGAGTTGTGGAAGGCAAAATGCAAGCCTAGCTAGGAGCCTTTTGGTTTCATCTTGGAGACCACTGGTATAATTGGCCTGGGAAACTAATTTTCCTCTTTTAAACATCTCTAGGTGGCTTTTTCATCTTTAAACCTGTTGCTGCAAACACAAGCTCTTCTCTCTTCTATTAATTACCTGACAACCATTATTCCATCAGATGGCCAAAAGATGGGTGATGCCAAGGAAGTACAAATTTCAACTGAAAAGCAACAAAAAAATTCAGCTCTGCAGAAAGGTATGAAAACAGCTTGTTTGTTTTTTGTCAGTAAGGGTTTTAGAATTCTAGAGCTAAATGGGGAATTTTAAGGGACCTTCTAGTGCAGTCATTTACAGGCCATTTTCTTCATTTTTGTTCTTTTCTTCAAACTAACTCTTTTATGGGTACCTTATATGTAAACCAAATATAATTAATATTTTTGTTTTTAAAAAATGTCTGGTTTTGTTCTTATTTTGGTGGTGGTGGTGGATGATTTTTGGTGGGTTATAAAGGAAAATGACTTATATTTACACTGAGCTTTTCATACCTTCTTAGTGGCTCCTGAAGGGGCTCTATAGAGGGTTAGCTTTCCCTTCCATTTTACAAATAAGGAAATTAAGATCCAGAGACATGAGGTCAGGGATATGGGGATAGCAGGTAATTAGTTAGGAGCCTAAATTTTGGATTAGAGAGAATTCAGTTCAAATCCTGACTGCTACTTAAACTATTTCTGAACTTCTCTGAGTTTCAATGTCCTCATCTTATTTACATTTTTTCCTTGCTTTTAAATGATAAAAGTAGCACATCGCATTATTAGAAATGAAAATTCTACAGAATATATAAAGCAAAAGAAGTATTTTAAATTTTTAATAATTTTATAATTTTTTTTTTTTTTGCTAAATTTTTTGGGGTGATAGGTTAATAAGAGTATATAGGTTTCAAGTGTACAGTTCTATGCTACCTCATCTGTATATTGCATTTTGTCTACCATCCAAAGTCAGATCTTTTTCCGTCACTATATATTTGACCTTCTTTACCCTTTCTTATCCTTTCTCACCTTCCCTCTGGTAACCACAATACTGTTGTCTGTGTCTATGAGTTTTTGTTTTTCTTGTTTGTTCATTTGTTGCTTTCAGTTTTATATACCACATATGAGTGAAATCATATAGTTCTTAACTTTTTCTGTCTTATTTCGCTTTTTAAAAACAGAATTGTGATTCACTTAATATAGGGAAGAAACCTTAATAGAGTTTAGTTTACTAGGATTTCACTGTGATAGAATGCTTTGTTTCATTTGTAGTGATTGTATCCTCTAAGGATAGTGACATTATTGACTTCAGGCTGTTTGCCAAGTTGAATGCTTTCTGTATCAATGTTTGTGAAGAGAAGAACAATATTGCTGAAATCAAGATTCAAGGTAAAGTTCTCATAGTATTATAGTTTGTTCAAATGATAAGGTGTTTTTCTTTTAATGCTAAAATACAAATGGAGGGCTCTGAGCTGTGAAAACTGGGTACTTTTATTAAGAACATAATTGGACAGCATGCTACCTACTCTTTAGGATATAGATGTTGATCAGACACTGACCATTAAATTGAACCACACTTTTTGGTATTTTGCACCTCTCTGAGAGTTGTCTTGGAGGTGAGGATTACTAATGTCAATGTAGAGATGCTACTAATGATCTGAGATAAGTGTCGATCCAGAATTCAGGTAAAGGTCTATGAAAATGCTTTATCTTGGTACAAATGCAGAGCAGCCTTATCATGAAGAATAAAACCTGCATATTTTATTCTTTTAGGCAAAAGCTGCTAAGAGTAATTTAGCTTCTTTCTATGATTCTATCTTTATTAGCTCAATGTGGTCTGCTAACGGTCAAGAATATGTTTAATGAAATTCTTGAAGAATTTAAAAACTCGAAAAATAGAGTGGTCGTCTTTGTTCTTTCTGAACTGGAAGCGCATCTACTCTGAATTTAATTCATGAAACTTTTATAGTGTCCATGTAAATGACTGGATATAAGGTGTAAAGATTAACTAAAATCCCAAGATAATCTATTTGTACTAGATTTTTTTTAGAAGGTTGAAAATTCAGTAATTATTTTATGATGAGTTAACAGGTTCCATTGTTTATAAAATTAAAAATATCTAATATCTCAACTTGTTTATCAATTGGGAGTTCAAAACCATGCTAAATTTTTTAAAATATATTTTATTGATTTTTTACAGAGAGTCAGGGAGAGAGAGAGTTAGAAACATCGATCAGCTGCCTCCTGCACACCCCCTATTGGGGATGTGCCCACAACCAAGGTACATGCCCTTGACCCTTGACCGGAATCGAACCTGGGACCCTTCAGTCCGCAGGCTGACGCTCTATCCACTGAGCCAAACTGGTTAGGGCAAACCATGCTAAATTTATAAATACATCACACCCAAAATAAAATTATGCAATGGTAAGAAACATCTTAAGATCTTACTTTATTAGATCTACAGAAATTATAATAATAAAATTTTTTTTTCAGGACTCGATGCCTCTCTTCTTCTTCAGTCAAGAAAACAGTCTCTATTTGCAAGACTGGAAAATATTATTGTCACAGATGTTGAACCCAAGACAGTTCATAAAAAAGTAGGTGATAGTAATAGTCAATATTTTTTGATGACTGAATATGAGATGTTATTTTTAAGTATATTTTATTTTTTAAAATTTTAATGAAATATAATTTAATAGAAAATTGTTTCTATAATGGGCTTTTATTTTGTTGTTATCCTCTTGGATGAGTACATTCAAATCTCTGCTTTCCAGGTGGTGTCAATAATGGGAAATGAAGTTTTTCGTTTTAATTTGGATTTGTATCCAGATGCTACTGAGGGAGATTTCTATACTGACATGTCCAAAGTGGATGGTGTGGTATCACTGAATGTTGGCTGCATTCAGATTGTCTATCTTCATAAATTCCTCATGTCATTCCTGGTAAAATCATTATTTATTGATTGACTATTCAACTTAGAAATAATTAAGTCTGATAATAATTATTGCAAATATTTCAAACTCCGGATTATAGGGAATGCATTGTTTTGATTATAGATGTTCTTTATGTATTAATGTTGAGGTCAGACTCTCTCTTTAACAGTTGAAATATGAATCATTTAATGATTTTCATCTAAAAGTGCAATTATTTTGGCTAGAACATAATGAAACCAAATTCTTAAGTATAAAGACTATTGAAAATATTTTTGTCAAAAGGAAAAAGAAAATAGTTTTTTCTCTGTTCCTCAGCCATATAATTATAGTTACAATTAGCCCTTCTCAGGTAACTAATAAATATGGGTGGATAATCAGTTATTCCTTTCTAAATCTTGAAAAATAGCCCTCAACTAAAAGTTATCTATTGTAAAAATATTAGCTCATAAATAAAATGAAGGTGGTATTATTAATGATGTGCATGTCTTCTGTTTGAATTTATCCTTTTATATTTTGTGTCCACAGAACTTCCTGAACAATTTCCAGACAGCCAAAGAGGCTCTGAGTGCTGCCACTGCCCAGGCTGCAGAAAAGGCTGCCACAAGTGTGAAAGATCTTGCCCAGAGGAGTTTTCGTGTTTCAATCAATATTGATTTGAAAGCACCAGTTATTGTCATCCCACAATCTTCCATTTCCACCAATGCAGTAGTGGTAGATCTTGGGTTAATGAGAGTTCAAAATCAGTTCAGTCTGGTGTCTGGTGAAGACTTCTTAAACCCTCCAGTAATTGATAGAATGGATGTACAGCTAACAAAGCTTAAGCTTTCTAGGTATACTCTTTCAGTATTATTTAATATTTTCTATGAAATTTTATGATCATTGAAATCCATACCCAACATATTCCTATGGCACAGAACAGTTTTTAAAAAAAATGTTTTTATTGATTTTAGAGAGAGAGGAAGGGATAGGGAAAGAGAGAGAGACACATCGATGAGAGAGAAACATCAACATTGATTGGCTGCCTCTAGCTGGGGATTGAGCCTGCAACCTGAGTATGTGCCCTGACTGGGAATCGAACCATGACCTCCTGGTTCATAGGTTGATGCTCAACCACTGAGCCACACTAGCCAGGCAGAACAGTTTTCAAAAATCAACTTTTTATTATGAAAAATCTCAAACCTTTGGAAATTGCAAAATAGTATCATGATTGTACCCGGGATCCTTCACCTAGATTCATCAATTGGTTACATTTGCTTTAACTGTATGTATATAATCATTTATGACATTTAAAATATTTTATTTTTTTATTGAGTATAATACACATATTACTGTATATGAGTTTTGGGTGTAGAACATAATGATCCAATACTTGCATATATAGCAAAGTTATCACCACAGTAACTCTAGTTAACATCCATCATCATGCATAGTTACAAAAAATTTTTCTTGTGATTATATCTTTAAGGATCTACTCTCTTAGCAACTTTAAAATATACAGTACAGTATTATTAAGTATAGTCACCATGCTGTACATTATGTCTCTAGGACTTATAACTGAAAGTTGAAACATTTTTTGCTAAATCACTTGACTTTAGACATTTTGTATGGTGATTGCCAGAGAGAAGGGGTGGGTGGGTGGAGGTAGAAGAGGGTAAAAGGGGGCTATAAATGGTGATGGAAGGAGATTTGACTTAGGGTGGTAAACACATGATACAATTATATAGGTGATGCATATTGTATACAGATGATACAGTAGAATTGTATACCTGAAACCTATATAATTTTATTAACCAATATCACCCCATTAAATTCAATTAAAAAAAAGAGAATCAACATCTTAAACACATTAGCATGTGTTTTCTAAGAAAAGGATATTTATCCTCTTACATAACCATAATGCAAATTCCACATAAATTCTGGAAGTTTAACATTGACATAATACTATACTATATAATAAAAGGCTAATATGCAAATCGACCAAATGGTGGAACTACCAGTCGCTATGATGTGCACTGACCACTAGGGGGCAGACGCTCAATGCAGGAGCTGCCCCCTGGTGGTCAGTGCACTCCCACAGGGGGAGGGCCGCTCAGCCAGAAGCCCTGAGCCGGGTTCATGGCTGGCGAGTGCAGCGGCAGTGGCAGGAGCCTCTCCTGCCTCTGTGGCAGCGCTAAGGCTGTCAGACTGATGGCTTAGGCCCACTTCCTGTGGATTCCTGGACTGCGAGAAGGTGCAGGCTGGGCTGAGGGCATACTACGCTTTTATTATATAGGATTTTCCCTTAACCCAGGATTACATATGGCATTTAATTGTATGCTATACTACCAGGGGAGATTGTGTACTGATAGACATTTATTCTGGAATAGCTTTTTAGCCTTTGTTTTTGTTTTTTTTTTTTAAATATATTTTATTGATTTTTTACAGAGAGGAAGGGAGAGAGATAGAGAGTTAGAAACATCGATGAGAGAGAAACATCGATCAGCTGCCTCCTGCACATCTCCCACTGGGGATGTGCCCACAACCCAGGTACATGCCCTTGACCGGAATCGAACCTGGGACCTTTCAGTCCGCAGGCCGACGCTCTATCCACTGAGCCAAACCGGTTTCGGCAGCCTTTGTTTTTTTATGATGATGACAGATCTGAAGAATACAGTTTAGTTTTTTCATGGAACGACTATTAATTTTGTCTGGTGATTTTTCACGATTTAATTGTACTTAGAGATTTTTGGCAGGAATACTGTGTAAGTAATGATATATTGGTAGGGCTTATACTAGAGAACACTTGAAAGTCTGTACATAATTCATTGTAAAATCATTTTCTACCCCATCCAAGGAGATTTAATTATCCTGAATAAAAAAGTTATGATATCTGGCAAGTCCAAAAAATAATCCTGGGAAAGAACTCCTTAGTAAATACTATTCATCTTGACATTTTTTCTTTAATCTGTATCAATGCACATATTACTTTCTGAACAATGGTATTTGATGGTTTCCCCCCCATATATTCAACAATATGAATTTCTTTTTGAAATTTATTGTCACCTGCCCTGGCTGATTGTGCTCAATGGTTAGAGTGTCAGCCCAGGGATCAAAGGGTGGAGGGTTCCATTCCTGATCAAGGGCACGCTCTTTGGTTGCAGATTTAATCTCTGGTCGGGTGCCCGAGGCAACCAATCGATGTATCTTTCTCTTATGTCGATGTTTCTCTCCTGCCCTTTCACTCTCTAAAAATCAGTGGTAAGAACATCCTTGGGTGAGGATTAAAAAAGAAAGTTGTCATCATCTGTCCTCTGTTTAAAGAAAAAAGTTTTCTTAATGGCTGATTTTAATCTGTCCTTGCTTGTGTATATTAGATTAAGTTAATGATAGACTGAGTGTAGAAAACACCCCAACAGTATATTTCAAATCAGTGTTAGAGCAACTTTCTTTTCCTTTATTGATTAAGGTAGTAGATATGTGTCCTTATCCCCCCATTGCGCCCCCTATCCTCACCGCCCCCCCCTCATGCCCTCACCTCCCTGGTGTCTGTGTCCATTGAGAGTAGCAACTTTTGACTTTGTGTTTTTTAATGATATGCTGCATTTCCTCCCTATTTTATGCATATATATCAATTATATTTTTCATTAGGACCGTGATCCAGCCTGGCATTTCCCATCCTGATATTCAGCTGCTGCACCCAATTAACTTGGAGTTTTCTGTAAATAGGAATCTGGCTGCATCTTGGTACCACAAGGTGCCTGTTGTGGAAATTAAAGGGCATCTTGAGTCAATGAATGTACGTATGAGGGTTTAAAGAAATCTTTATTACCAAAATTTAGACTCTGAAGACTTTCTCAGTATAAATCCAAATGAAATATGGAATTTTTTACTGATTGATATAAGAAAAATTTCAGTGTGATGTCCAACAAAATCTGGATTATTTTAAGTAGGATTTAATCTTCAGTTAAGTATAATTAAATTTTAAATTTGTGATATTACACATTAGCAGAGGTCTGTATGTAAATTATTTATTAGTATATTACATTACATGTCATTCTATATATTATATATACACACTTTTATTTTAGGGATATCTAAGTACCGCTAAAGTAATTATAGCATTGAGGGAAATGCCTGTTTTTCATATTTTAGGTAGCCTTTTATTCCATTCAGATTGTTATTGTTTAAAAGTGGAATTTGTGTGTTTCCTTAAGTTGTCACATTTTTTTAAAATGATAAGATTACTTTAATTATTATTAACTTTCACTAAGGATCGTATAAGTTAAGTAGATGGGACTGATGTTGACTCATAAATCACATCGTTTTTCTCCAAATACTTTCCTATCTTTCAAAATAAAAACTTTAACATGAAGTACATGGTGAAATACTTGAGTGAGTAATGAAGGTATAATTTTATCTATACTTAAAGTTTTGTTATGTCCTGTATTTAAATTGTTGCATTTAAAAATGAAATATCTTTATTTTCAACTTCATATTTTGCAGGTTAATCTAAATCAAGAAGACCTTAATCTTTTATTTAGAATACTGGCGGAAAATCTTGGTGAGGCTACTGAAGACTTGAATAAAGTGAAACCAAGAACACAAGAGACAGGTAAGAGGCTGACAGAGGTGGCATAAACATGTGTCTAATTTTATAATTTAGTAGGGGAGAGAGACAATAAAAATGAAGTAAACAAATATATATTTACATATTGCAATTTGTAGTAATAAGAAAACAAATAATACGGTATTGGATACAACCATAGTTTGCTTTTTAATTAAGCAAATAGTTATAGTTCCAGACTTCGGAGTTGCATAAGATAGGAGGAGGCCATAAAGAAGGGTTTCCAATTGATAGTTGATTCTTGGAATAATTATTAAATTTGCATTTATAGAAAAAATTTTGAGTTGGTACTAGGCTATGGTAGCATATTTGTTCTGATTTTTTGTTGTTGTGAATCCTCACCTGAGGGCATTTTTCCATTGAATTTTAGAGAGAGTGGAAGGGAGAGGGAGAGACAGAGAAACATTGATGTGAGAGAGACACATCAATTGGTTGCCATCCACATGTGCCCTGACCAGGGTTGGATAAAGCCTGCAACTGAGGTACATGCCCTTGACTGGAATAGAATCCACTGAGCCAAACGGGCTTGGGATGTTCTGATTTTTAAATAAGGGTTAGTAGTAAAATATCTATAAGAATTGAAATGGTTGATAAATTTCTCTTCAACAAAGATACTGAAAAAATTGTCCTTCAATAAAAATGCAGAGTGTTTAAATGGTTACAATGGCCCTTTTGACTTAAAGGCAAACTAACTACCACACTTATTTTTTAAGCTGTTTTATATATATGCATATATATGTATATATGTATATATATACATACATACACATATATAATATTTACTTTTCAAGCAAATGGTACCATTCTATATGTATGTGTGTGCATGCATGTTTGTGTATTTCTGCACTTTGCTTTCTAAAAAACTAACAGTGTATCTTAGTGTTCATTCTGTATCTATATCTGTCTATATATACTATGTATAGAAGAACTGCCTCCTTCTTTTTAAAGGCTGCCTGGTACTGAATTCTGTTGAAGTACTATAATTTATTTGGGAAGTCCCTATTGATGGACATTTAAGGTTGTTTTCAGTCTTTCACTCTTAACTTATTGCATTGAATATCTTTGTATAAGTCCATGTATATGTGTAGGAGAAATACCAGGACTGCTGGATTAAAGGTATTTAATTAATACATTTAATAACATTACTTAAATTTTGACAGATCTTGTCAGTTTCCCCACATAGAACTTGTACTAATTTTGCATTCCCACCGGGTTTTTTTGTATATACCTTTTCTAACAGAGCACATTATTAGATTTTTAAGTTTTTGCCAGTTTGCTAAATGAAAAATGGTATCACACTTTTTTATTTTATTTTTAAAAACCTTTTAAATATGAAACTAATACTGTTATATGTAAACTATCTATCAATTAAAAGAAAAAAACCTGAACTAGGTAAAAAATTCTTTTTTACTTCGTGCATGTTAAAACACATAGTAAAGTACACATATCTTCAAGTGTACAATTCAGTTAATTTTTACACCAGTATAATCACCGTGATTAAGATGTAGGACATGTACAGTGTAGCACCACAGAAGGCCTCCTCCCTGTGCCCCTTCTGAGTCAATACCCAGTGCTCACCCTGACTCTAAATCCACCCAGAATTAACTACCATTCTAATTTGTAATGCTATGGATAGGTTAGTTTTGCCTCTTCTTGAATTTCATATATATGGAATCATACTGGATTTACTGTTTTTTTTTTATTTCCTTTACTCAGCATTTTGTTTGTGAAAGGCATCCATGTTGTATGTAGCAGTAGTTTGTTCTTTTTATTCCTGTACCATAGTCATTATATGAATGTATCAACATTGTATTTATCCATTGTATATTAGATGAACATTTGGGTTGTTTCTGGCTTTTGGCTATCAATTATAAAGTTGCCATGAATTTTATTGTAAATGTCATTTGTCATAGATAAATACTGTATTTTATTTGGATATATAGCTAGGAGTTAGAATTACTGGGTCATATGTTAGCTTCAATAATCTATGCCAAATTATACCAAATAGATTTTCAAGTGGTCATACTAGTTTACTTTCCTACGAGCAGTGAGAATATGAGAGTTCCAGTTGTTTCACATCCTCACCAGTATTTGATATTGTCAGTCTTCCAAAATTTAGCCATCCTGACTGATATGCATTGATATCTCTATGGATTTTGTTTGCTGATTACTAATGAAATTGAAAACCTTTTTATATACTATTTGCCATTTGGATACCCTCTTTTGTGACATTTTTATTGAAGTCTGTTGACCATTATTTTTATTAAGATATTTGTATTTTTTCTAATTGATATATAAACAAATTTTATTCATTCTGGATACATGCCCTTTACTGGTTATATGTGTTATATGTATCTGTGTTGATATATGTGCTGAAATATATTCTCCCTCTCTGTGGTTTACCTTTTCACTCTGTAAATGGGTCTTTTAAAACAAATCAGTGATTTTTATTTTCTATTTAAGAAATCTTTGCTTATTCCAGGAATTGTTTTATAAAAGCAAAAGAATTGCTACAATTATTTCCCCTGGATCACATTATGTTTAGAATAGTGCTTGGCATAAACATAAAGCTATAATTAAGAAACCTTTCCCTATGAATTGCTGTGTCAAAGGTAATATTAATAGTGGTTTTTTATCTGGGTTTCTGGAATTTTATTATTTAAATTTATTGGGGTGACATTGGTTAATATGATCATATAGGTTTCAGGTGTGGGTTTCTGTGTTACAAGATCTGATATTGCACTGTGTGCCCACCACCCAAAGTCAGATCTTCTCCCGTCACCCTTTACCTCCCACCCCCTTCCCTCTGGCAACCACCACACTGCTGTTTGTGTCCACGAGTTTCAGTTTTATATTCCACATATGAGTAAAATAAGATTGTTCTTAGCTCTTTTTGATTGACTTATTTCACTTAGCATAATATTCTCAAGGTCCATCCACGTTGATGCAAATGGAAGTATTTCATCCTTTCTTATGGCTGAGTAGTATTCCATTGTATATATGTACCGCATCTTCTTTATCCAGTCCTCTATTGCAGGACACTTTGGTTGTTTCCATGTCTTGGCCACTCTGAGTAATGCTACATTGAACATTGGGGTGCATATATCTTTGCAAATACATGTTTTCTAGTTTTTTGGGTGTATACCCAGGAGAGGGATTGCTGAGTCTTAATTTTTTGAGGAATCGCCAGACTATTTTCCTTAGTGGTTGTACCAGTATACACTCCCAGCAGCAGTGAATGAGGGTTGCCTTTTCTCCACAACCTCTCCCACACTTGTTATTATTTGTCTTGTTGATAATAGCTATTCTAACAGGTGTGAGATAGTATCTCATTGTAGTTTTGATTTGCATTTCCCTAATTGCTAGTGAGGTTGCACATCTTTTCATCTATCTATTGGCTGTTTGTGTGTCTTCTTGGGGAGAGGTGTCTGTTCAGGTGCTCTGCCCATTTTTTGATGGGGTTATTTGTTTGTTTGGTGCTGAGTTTTATGAGTTCTTTATATATTTTGGAAAGTAAACCTTTGTCAGAGCTACTGTTTGCAAGTATCATCTCCCATTTGGTTGGCTGACGCTTTGTTTTGTTGTCAGTTTCTTTTGCTGTGCAGAAGCTATTTAGTTTGATATAGTCCCATTCATTTATTTTTGCCTTTACTTCCCTTGCCTTTGGGGTCAAATTCCATAACTTTGATACCTATATATTTTTTCTGTGTAACTTATTATTTCTGGTCTTATATTTAGGTTTTTGATCCATTTTGAATAAGTTTTTGCACATGGGGACAAACTGTAATCCAGTTTCATTCTTTTTCATGTGCCTTTTCAATTTTCCCAGCACCATTTATTGAAGAGACTATCTTTACTTCATTATGTGTTTCTGGCTCCTTTGTAAAAAATTATTTGTCTATACACATGTGGTTTTATAACTGGGTTCTCTCTTCTGTTCCACTTACCTGTGAATCTGTTTCTCTGCCAATATCTGATATAATTTATACTGGGCAAGGTACTGAATCTATTGGAACCTCAGTTTGGTCACCTGTGAAATGAGAGCAATAAAGTTTTTATCTCATAAGGTTGTTGTAAGAATTGAATGAGCTTAGCCATGGATAGCCCTTAGTATAGTGTCTAGCACAGAGGTAAGCACTTAGCAAGTGATAGCTGTTATTAGTTTTGTGTATTACAGTTTAGAGAGCAATTTTATTGCATCTCAAGGTGTACAGATTTTCCGACATTTTATTTGTATAGCTTTACTTTGCTTCTTGGTATGGATAAGAGGCACTAATAACTCCCTCTTTTTTTCTTGTTATGCTCCTTATGATTTAGTCATAGAAACTACATTCTATTTGAAAAATCTATTGGGATGTTATCACTCTATGGTTTTCCACAACCTCTCTTCTTATTCCTGGAATGTCACTTTTGTGTGAAGACGTCCACTTGAATGATAACTCTCCTGTTAAACTTTTCTTGACCTCCCATAAGAGTGTCATGCCTAGTTCTGTGCTTTCTGTGCATTTTATATTAACATTCGTTTATTTAATATGACTAGGTGTAGCCTGCTTATTTTGTTTGTTTGTATGTTAAAGTATACATCTCTTCTACTAACCCATAAGCTTTCTAAGGGCTGGAGCTGTGCATTACTAATTTATGGATTTTCAGTGTCTGCACTAGGTTGAGTGTACTTGTATAAGTCCTCAGTGAGTATTTGTGGAAAAAAAGAATTTAAAAGTGAATATATTTGTTTTAAATACCTTTAGGTGAAATTAAAGGGCCACTTGAAATCTCTGTATCACAACAAGACGTACGTATTTCACAAGATACTTTAACAGCTGGAGTAGAAGAAATTAGATCTGTAGACATTGTTAATGTGCTGCTGAATTTTGAAATCAAAGAGGTATGTAATTTTCATCTGTTTTTATAAAGTAAGGTGAATAAATGATGGATATTTAGAATCACCCCTACTAAGATAAACTTGTAGTTATTGATATAAATGAGAAAATCTTATATAGGCTATTTATAATTTGTATGTAGTAGTAATGTTTTAAAATTTGAGAGTTTGTTAAAAAGGAATTATATTTGAGGGATATAATATTTCATAGAGAAAATGGTAGCATGCCCTGTAATGTGCTTTTCAGATAATTTTAGGATAATTGGGAGGTGGCTTGCTTTGGATTTCATGTAGGAAAGACAGGAAAGGGAAAAGATGATAGGAAAATCCTATGCAGATTTTAGAAATCCTTAATAGAATAGAACACAGTATGTCTACATTTTTAAAATGTTTCATTACCACTATTTGCTTTCCATCTGCAGATTCTTGAGGGAAGATTAAATGTATTTTCCTCTTCTGTATTCACACATTTAAGAAATATTCATTGCATGTGTTTAGTGCCAAGGATACAGAGGTAAACAGCATAGACTCTGAATTCAAACAAGAAAACAAACAATTGAAATTTTGGTAGTGCTCCCATTAAAAATATGCCTAGTGGAGCTTGAGGCAGTGATGGTAGGGCGAGGGCATCTAAGCAGTCTGGGAGCATCAGGGAATATTTCCTGAAAGGAGTGACATTTGAGCGAATTTTAAGAAAAGAGTAAGATATAGTCTGAGAAAAGGGGATCAACAAAGGGGCTAGGACAGGGCATAAGGTTGTGAATATGTGAGAAAGCATAGCGGATACAGGGACTTGCAAGAACTTCCTCCAAAATCCCTTCATCATTAAATGGTTGTATAGAGGTTGTGTTCTTTCTCTGAGTTAACAATAATAAACATTTAAACAAATGAGTTCTTTTTGATCTGAAATATGTTTTGAAACTAACTTCCTTCATGTTAAACCTCTGCTATTTTTCTGGTTAATATTTAAAGACTTTTAAGCTTTGATAATTGAAACATTGATAGATGAATCACTCTGTTTGCAAATAGGTTTATTAACATATACATAGAAAATCTATAAGTCCTTTTTTAATATTATTTGTAATACATATTATTATAGTTCCCTTTCCTTAGGTCAGTGATTGGGATAGGGGAAGCAGTTTGCACTGTCTCTCTTAGGCCAATACTCAGCATTGTCTGAAAACATGTTTGATTGTCACTATCTGGGGAGGTGGAGCTACTGGGAAACAGTGGGTAGAGGCCACTAAACATCCTACAGTGCACAGGACTGCTCCTCACTGTAAAGAATTATCTAGCCCAGTGATTCCCAAAGTGGGCGCTACCGCCCCCTAGTGGGCGCTGCAGCGATCCAGGGAGGCGGTGATGGCCACAGGTGCATTTGTTTTAACTTTTTTTGTATTACCTTTCTATTCTGAGTTCAATAAATAGTTTCATAATTTCAAACTTCAATGTTTCTAATTTACACCTTTCTTTACTATATTTTATGAAAAAGGTAGAAACATTAATACATATATCTTTCTGTTTAATTGCTATAAGTTTGGGAACAACTGATCTAGCCTAAAGTGTCAGTGGGTCAAGATGGAAAAACTTTGCCTTAGGTGTAGTATAAAAATTGACCGTTTATCTCACAGACTTTCAGATGAAAAGCCATTCATCAGACTAGGACTTCTGGGAATTAGGGAGAAATACTTAAGTCTGAACAAGTAAATGTGCCTGCCAAAGTAAATAGCCCCAGGCAATTTCCAGGCACAAGTAGAAATAAACATCTTTACATGGTGTAAATTTTTGGGTTATATCACTATGGATGGTTATTAAATTGTTGACTTACTTTCCTTGTATACTAATGAAATAGTTTGTGGTAATACTGGTACTTTTCTCTAGGTTGTGGTTACTTTGATGAAAAAAGCAGAAAAGAAAGGAAGGCCTTTACATGAACTAAATGTCCTCCAGCTTGGAGTGGAAGCTAGAGTTAAAACCTATGACCTAACTGCTAAAGCTTATCTAAAAAAAATTAGTATGAGATGCTTTGAGTTTACTGGTAAGTGTGTAAATTATCCATGGAATAGCCAGATGGTCCCTACCTTTTTATCAACATTAAGCATATTTATTAGTGTCACCATAACTGTTTAGTTAGTTTAAATTTATTACATCGATACAAAGGAATGTGATATTTAAAAATAAATTATCCATGTAGTTATCATAAGTAAGATTATATCTAGATAGATGTCTACATTTAGCATGAAGTAGAATATATCTAAAAGAAAAATGAAACATTTGTCATCAGTGTCTGTACATAACATTTCAGTACTTGTAAAAGGTAGGAGTTCATTATAATTATGCTATGGGAACTGATATATTAGGAAATCAGGAACCAAGTACAATACCCAGGTATAGAGCCCAGGGATCCTTTTTGAAAAGGTAAGTTAATTTATTAGGAAATAACTTTCTATTTGTTTATTTTAAAATTATATCATTGTTTTTAATTTATTTTTAATGAAATTAGCATACGGGGTGGGCAAAGTAGATTTTCAGTTTTCCATATGGAAAAAGACATGCTGGTTATGATTATTACAATAGGTTTATTAACTAACACTATGTTTTGCATATTCACAACTGTAAACCTACTTTTGCACACTCCTGTGTATATGTAAAAATAAAAATTAAATAATACAGAAATATATAGAAGAAAAACTTAACATCACTATGTAGCCTCACTCCCTAAAGTGAGAATTTTATTCACTATGGTTATTAGTCATAGTATTGATGGAAACATGAAACATTTGAATTATATATTGGTTTTAGGATTAGAATAAATTTAAGGACAAGAGTAACAGCATAGCTCAGTATAGACATTGTCACAGTCCATTTAGTGTTGATAGTCTTAGAACCCATATGTAATGTGACTGTGAAAAATAGGAGTATATATAATTATTAGTTTCTGAGAAAATGTCAAACATGGTAATCATCTGATTTGAAATGAGATAAATGAAGAAGGAAATATTAAAATATTATGGATAACTTAGCTTCCTTAAAGCCAGGATGTTAAAAAATCATAAAGTTTGTTTTGGGTATAAATAAAATATTAAAATAAAAACAATACTGTTATTCTTTAATGATAACCTTGACCTTTCAGATTCACTTTCTAAAGTGGATCAAGCCAACTTTTAAAGTTGCTATGGGTGTTTAAAGTTTATAGGACTTCTGTGGGTTAACTTGAAGTAAAGCAAATTTATATTGAGAATAGCCTCTAGTTTATGTATTTTTTAGCTTTATTCTTTAATATATTCTGATTTGTTCAGAGTAATTCCAGTACTACCAATGTTAACAGCATTTTAATTGGCTGGTGCTGTTTTTTGTGGTTTTTTTTTTTTGGACTTTTTTTTTTTTAACCCAGTTTTATTGATGTATGATTTATATACAGTAAAATTCACCATTTTAATGTATAGCTCTATGAGCTTTGGCAATCATATATTTGTGTAACTGGCTGGTCTGTTTGAACATATGTTTGAAATGTTGAAAAGACTTAATGGATTTACCCCCTCCTTTTCTCTTTTAGACTCTAAAGGAGAACCTCTTCATATTATTAACTCTTCTAATGTAACTGATGAACCCCTTCTGAAAATGTTATTGACAAAGGTATCTAGTTTCATTTCTAGGATTTTTTAATATGTGAACGTATGTAATCCCCCCATATTTAATATTTCAATTTCCTCCCTTAAATTTTTTTATTCTAAAACTGGTTGATTATAGTAGATTATGCAAACATCTGACAATCCTGGAAATCTCAGTAATCTTCGGAGTTAACCCTATGTTTTGGAATAAGTGAGAGCATATAAAGTTCCATTTTCATTCAAAACAAAATCTGTTGTAATCTGGATATACTAGTATTTTCCCCTACCTGTAGCATTTGAGTTTTTGCTTCTGCAGAATTTGAGAAATGCTTATGTGGTCAATTTTTTTTGGCATGCTCTTCTGTGCCTTTAAGAAATATGTTTATAGTATTTTCATAGCATACAGTATTTTGAAAAGTAAATAATATATATAAATGTTAGTGTTTGCAACTCAGTGGTTTAATCCTCCACTATTTGTAGGCAGACAGTGATGGACCGGAATTTAAAACCATTCATGACAATACCAAACAGAGACTGAAGGTAAATCTTTTTAAATTCACTATAAGGTGGGTTATATTAATGGGTAAATCTAGTTTCATAGCCATCTTTAGTTGTGAGATTGTAAATTCTGAAATCAAAATAAGGGTGGCAATAATAATAGCTCTAATCTTATAGATAAGAGAAATGCATATAGAGTTTAAATAAAATGTTTAAAGAGAGTTGATTTGATTTTCTACAAGATTGTTTCCCAGATATGAATTAATCATTACTTGTTGAGTACACAAATAATACATTTTTAAGGGAATTTTGTTCCCTTAAAAATGGTTATTTGGCATAGTATTGATAGAAGTGTGACACATTTAAATTATGTATTGGTTTTAGGATTAAAATAAATGTAAGGACAATGCTAATGGCATGGCTCAGTATAGACATTGTTCACAGTCCATGTAGTGTTGGTCTGTCTTGGAACCCATATGTAATGTGACTGACCTAAGTATGGCCTGATAATACTTCCTATATCGTTACTTAAAACCCATCAAGTTCTGTTGAGGTTAGAATTATGGTAAAGGTTGAATTTATAATAATGAGTTCTTTTTTTTTTTTTTAAAGCCCTTAATGGAATGATTTTGTGCTACTTGTGTACGTGGAAGTGGAAGTGTAACATAAAAATGGTACCATATCTGACATCTGCCTCTCTAATTGTTTATTATCTTAGGTTTCATTTTCATCCTTAGACTTAATACTTCATTTGGAAGCTTTATTATCCCTCATGGGTTTTTTATCATCTGCTGTTCCATCCTCTGAACCTTCTGAAAAGGAATCTGAACTGAAGCCACTTGTGGGGGAGTCCAGAAGTCTCATTGTCAAAGCTGGTATTAACTTTTGAGTCATGGTCTAATACTTTCTGTCTGAACTTTAATAATCATATAATAACTTATATTTTCAAGCTAAGATAAATATTTAGCACCGTATTATTATAGTTGCTATGACAGATTAGGTTAGTTTCAAAAGAAAGCGAATTTTATCCTCTATATATGTTTGCATTGATGTCTCTGCAGTATTCACATCAATGCAAGGGAAAAAGGAAGAAATTAAAATACAAATACAATCATGCATAGTAACAAAAGTCCATTTCAGTCCATCAAGTAAACCTACCTGGTGCTCAACAATTTTAGGTGCTTTTCTAAGACACAAAAGGAAGAATCTCATGGAAGAGACAGACCCACTTTGGTTTCTATGCAAACTGTATTTAAATCACATACTAATATGGGTACATGTTCCTCAAACATATGATTTATGCTATTAAATATTAAATATTTATATCCTGAGTGAACAAGTGCCTATTTTTAAGCAAATATCATTTTAATTAATTTTCTTCCATATCATGTGATATGGATATCTAACATCTAGCAATGTACTTTCAGACCATTACCAATTTGAGTTATATCAATCTGACTGGCATCTTTCAAGTGTAAAGGATCAGATTTTTTTTTAACTAGGGAACAGAGCAATAATTTTGCTATAAACTAGACTAAAAGAGTTTTACTTTTGTTGTAATATACTTGTTACGTTAACATTTGTGGAAATACTTATATAAGATAGACACATACACTGTTGAATAAATGAAAAAGCAATGTTTAAGTTCACAATAAACTAAAAAATTTAATTAAAAAATAGTCTTCCTGTTATGCTGTATATTTGATTTTTAAGGTTTGATTATGCTACTTTAAATCTTAAGGGGAAAAAACCATTATCATCTTGGTGGTTAAGGACTGCTGTCCCCATGCTTTTACCTGTTATAGGAAAAGGTCTGTTTCCCTCAAGCAAGATGGAGCTCTAGGAAAATATTTCCTGAATTCCTCAATCAGAACCTGGACTCAAGTTGGTTAAGGGAATCCATTTGATTGTGATTCTTATACACATACAAACACACACATTATAAAACTGTTTTTGGTATTTTTTAAACTTCAGCCCTTTGTGTTCATTTTTCATAGAATTCATTTTAGGATTTTTCATGGAGAAACAGGATACAATCTAGAGAAGTCTATTCTATAGTTAATAACATGTATGTGTCATAGTTAATCAAATGTATTTTATCAACTATTTATTACTCTTTTAGTTTTTTATGAAATATTCTTCTTTCATCTAATATATGATATTAAAAGGATTTCAAAATCAATTAGCTTCAGTAGCATTCTAGAATTTTAACATAGAGGGTTTTTTCCCCCAGAAAAAAATTATAGTAAAGTTTCCATTTATCAAATAGTACTTTTAAGGCACTATTAAAGGCTATCTTTATTCTTAATTTGGAGGGGAATATGCTAGCTTTTGTCTCATGGACATTTGAAAATTGATTCAAAATCCATATTAATTTTATATAACCTTAATAAAGGCCTTTTTGGTTCTTCATAGTTCATAATGCACTTTTATTTTAGTGAATTTGAGAATATTTTGCATCTTACTATATCAACTTTGCACTTTGCTGATGATAAGGTTTTTATTACTTTTCAGTGTCCAGTAATACTTCTCAAGATGATGTGTTTGACTTAAAGATCATGGCTGAATTAAATTCATTTAATGTCTTGGTCTGTGATCGGAAGTATAGCATTGCAGATATTAGAATACATGGTAAGTAATGATTCCTTGGTGTATGTATTTCTGTTTTCTTACATAGATCTCCAGGAAGAATGAGTGTGTGCATGGTACATTTCTCATGAGTCATCTTTTGATTTACTTGCATTGAAGACTCATGCAAACTTTTCAGAGTTGTACTTTGAAATGTTAGAAGTAAATTTGTTATGATTCATGGCTGACACAACACATTCCCATGTATTTTAAAACTTTCAGGATAAGTCTAAGGCTTAACCTCCTATGTTTGCATTTTCAGAATAATATAACTTTAAACTGAATATGTATTATGATAATATCTCACTGGGCAAACAAAATGTCATTATCCTTATTGTTGTATTTCTTGCTTACATAGCATCAAGAGTAGACGTTTTTAAAAGAAATTTTGTAACCTTTACCCACCATCTGCTTAATATAAGGATGAGTTCAGATTATTCCATGGGTTTTGGAGCCAGCTTGCCAAGGTTCAGTTTTGGCTCTAACGCTTACTGGCTGACCTTGAGCAAATTAATCTTTCTATGCCCAACTTCCAATTTCTATAAAATGGAGATAATTATTCATGGCATTGTTGTGAGTATTAAGTTTAAACACTTACATATATGTAGAAAAGTGTCTGGTACATCATAAGCAGTTAAAAAAGGTTAAAAATCTGTTTCGTTAAACAAATATTTTATTATCTGTCTTATGGTTGGCATGGTTTATGGTTTGGTTGATTACTTGGTCTTAGCTTCAGCCATTCTTTCTGTAGGAGCTGTTTCAGAAATCATTATGCCTTTAGAAATTATGAGAATGACAAAAATTCTTTTGGAGAGAAATCTTACAAGATTGCATTTTAGATATAGTTTATTGTAGAAAGAATAGGACTTATTCATCAAATTGTACTTATTTATGCTTAGTTATCAGAGCAATAGTTTTCATAATGTAATGTTTATGAAATGGCTATGTAACAAACATTTTGTGTCTTTCTAAATGACCACTTCTGATCTTGCCAGTGCACAGAATATTTTGTGTTTGGAAATCTGTAATTAATTTTCCTTGAAAAAATTTTTTTTTTAAATTTCCACTTTTATTTATGACTTACCTGTAGCACTTAAAGATATAATCTTCCTTGGTATCTCATACATAGAAGTTGATACTTTTAGTATGTCTAACAGTAAGTAATTTTTATTCATTCTGTGTCTTTGTAGTATATTATTGAACTTAAGTACCACTTAGTTGGTTCACTTGGATTAGGTGAAAAGTTTGTAAATGTAATGTTTCCCATAGGAATGGATGCCTCCATTTCTGTGAAGCCAAAGCAAACTGACATGTTTGCCAGACTTCAGGATATCATTGTTACCAATGTAGATTTGATGTCCATTCACAAAAAGGTAATTTTTTTAAAAAAGCTTCTATATTGAAATTTATTTTTACCTTTAGTTTTGAGGTGACTTTATCCATTTGTTCTGTATATACTTAGCGTCTGTCATGTGTTAGGTACTTGTTAGGGATTGGACATGAATGTAGTCATAGCCTGCTTTCACAGTGTGTATGGGCTAAGTGATTCCTAAAAGTTTTTTCTGATCAATTAAGTGCTTGATCTCTACATTGATAAAATAATTTTTATAGATAGAGGAAAAATTATTGTCAAGTAAGTGTTTAATAATTTGTTGAAAGTTTATTTTGATGGTGCTTCTTCACACATCAAAGATTCTGTAATAATGTAACTTATTTATAATACAGATATTTTGATGTAGTAACCAGTTAATTTAATACTTTTAGGCTGTCTCTATTTTGGGAGATGAAGTCTTTAGGTTCCAAATGACTCTTTATCCAGATGCCACAGAAGGAAAGGCCTATGCTGATATGTCTAAAGTAGATGGCAAACTTAGTCTCAAAGTGGGCTGTATTCAAATTGTTTATGTTCATAAATTCTTCATGTCTCTTCTGGTAAGTTTATTTTTAAATATATTTATCTCTCACTGAGGCCCAAATATCTTTGCCTATGTATCTGAACCTAGGTAGTTAAAATTTTTACTAAACAGGTTGTGGGTAAACACCCAAATGCTGAACAGAACATTATAGTTAAGGAAATCATCTACATGATGGATAACCAAATGAATTTTTGTCATCATTGGTTTGAACATGTAAACTATTATGCTTTAACATTTTCATAGTTATATATTTTAAAAGTACTTAAAAAGCATGTAGGGCTTTTCAGTGTTATTTGTTTTATGAAATACCCTTAAAGGTATTGAGGTAAAAAGAATTTTTTAAGGAAATCAGTAGGCATTTGAAGGAGTAATATTGGAACCAAACAGCTTTTGATTATAATTGCGATCAATAAGGCCATAAAATTCTTTTTTAAAAGTTACTTATTTCCATGTAAGTATTGTGGGCTAAATTTGCCTATGCCTCTTAGCAGGGATAAAATTCAAAGCTTACAAGTCATAGATTTCTACTTAAACCATCATATTTTTTTTGTTATTTTTTCTTACGGGGAGAAAAAGGGAGAAGGGGAGAAGGAGAGAGCCGTGTTTATTTTTCAGGGAAGTAATTTATTTGGCATGAGGGGAGTTTAGGTTGCTTTGTATTATTAATGAATGAGCATGAGGAATATTATTTCTAAGAATGATCTTTATTGGGAAAAATCTTCGTTTTTAATTAAAATTGAGGTAAAATCCATCTTACTCTAAATAAAGAAGTTTTGATTCTTATTAATGATAGCAAGGTTGTAGACATTTAAGCATCTTCCGCCTGAGTATACTTTTAAAAAACCTTAAGAAATAAGCTGGAAAAACCATAGTTTCTAAGAATAACTTTATTCCTGTGACTTAGAGAAATAGATTTGAACTTAATTTGGGAAAAGTAAAGTGCTCTCCTCCACTTCTTTATTTAAATTTGAATTTAAAATAACTAACATTCATGGGTAAAAAGGAAATTAAAAAAAATTGTTATTTGAAACCTGTCTGACTTTGTAAACCAATGTCATCCCAATAAATTCAATAAAAAATTGTTACCAAAATTTGTCATAAGAACCAAATAATTCTGAAATATATAAAATGAAAGTTAAAGGACTCTTCTTTCCTAGAAGTAATTATTATTAATATTTAGGAGTGTATCTTTCTAGATTTTACTCTATCCATAAGCACAATAATAAATAACATCTCTTATATTACCTTTTACTTAATTTTTTAAAGTAAATAATTTCTAAAGATTTTCCTTTTTAAATAAACGTTGTTTTGGGGGAACTCTAAATACAGTCTCTTCCAACAGAACTTTCTCAACAATTTCCAAACTGCCAAAGAAGCCTTGAGCGCAGCCACGGTACAGGCTGCAGAAAGAGCTGCTTCCAGCATGAAAGACTTGGCTCAGAAGAGTTTCCGCCTTTTGATGGATATCAATTTGAAAGCACCAGTTATTATCATTCCTCAGTCTTCACTATCACCTAATGCTGTGATAGCCGATCTGGGTTTAATCAGAGTGGAAAACAAATTTAGCTTAGTTCCTATGGAACGTTCTTCTCTTCCCCCAGTCATCGACAAAATGAACATCCAACTCACTCAGTTGAAACTCTCCAGGTATAAATATAGAATCAAATTGTATGTTACGTAGTATAAATAGGATTTTCATAGACTCCTTCCAGGGGTAAAATACTCTAGTGATTTGTGATTCTCCTTATTTTTTCTAATTATGAAACCTTGACTGTTGGTATTTGGTCAGTGGTTAGTAGCAAAGTATGTACGTTATAGTACAGTATCTGCATTTTGTCTTACTAAATTTATGATGTGATTTTTTTGATTCTATAAACATTTCCTGTTACAAATTACAGTTTACCCAATGATTTAGATTTATTTTTGTACATAGCTATTTTCTGTAGATGGGAGAAAGCTGCTTAAAATGCAATAAAATTTAAGATTTATTTCTTATTTCTAAACCATATCACAGTTGGGAATTCTCTCTGAGGTTTATAAAGGATTATTGAATATAAATTGGAAAGGGTTGGCTCTGTTAAATGACAGGAGTACTTACTTGTTTGTGCAAATGGTTGTTGGTAGACAAACTAGAAGTTACTGTTACCGTATGTTTGCTTAATTTCAGGGTTTGATGAGTTTTTCCCTTTAATTTGGAGAAGTACCAATAACATAAAACTAAGGGCTAAGTAGACTACCACTTTCTTTGTCCTCCATTTTTGAGGAGGATGTAACATTTATTTTTAAGACATTGCACTGTTTGCTATTATTAAATAGTTCTTGTGAAGATAGTTAATAATGAAATTCATACTTCGTGAAATTTGTGTCTTTGAAGTCAGCATAGGCTTTGTTTTAGAGAACTCTGCATGTAAACTTGATTTATTCTGATTCGACTGATCTGTGAAAAGAAGTATGTTCTAAAAGAATTCTGGTAGCAGCCCTTATTAAGGAAAATGTTGTGTGGAAACTTAAATAATATGATAGCCTTCATTTTAAAATATAGATTTCAAAAATACAAAATAAATTCTTGTTTATCTTTCAGAACTATCTTGCAGGCTGGCTTGCCACAATATGACATTGAAATTTTAAAACCAGTCAACATGCTTTTGTCTATACAGCGAAATTTAGCAGCAACATGGTATGTGCAAATTCCAGGGATGGAGATTAAAGGAAAACTGAAACCTATGCAGGTAAGTGTGTATATATATGTGTGTGTGTGTGTGTGTGTGTGTGTGTGTGTGTGTGTGTGTGTGTGTATATATATATATATATATATATATATATATATATATATGAAAATTGCCCTGGCCAGTGCCCTGGCCAGTGTAGCTCTGTGGTTAGAGTGTCGAACCTTGAATCGAAGGGTCGAGGGTTTGATTCCTGGTCAAGCGCAAGTACCTGGGTTGCAGGTTTGCTCCCTGCTCCTGGTTGGGAAGCTTGCGGGAGGCAATCAGTTGATGTGTTATCTATCTCACATTGATGTTTCTCTGTCTCTCTCCCCCTCCCTCCCTCCTTTCACTCTCTCTGAAAAACAATGGAAAAAATAGCCTCAGTGGAAAAAATAAATAAAAAGAAAGAAAAGAAAATTGCCCTGCCTGGGTGGCTTATTTGGTTCGAGTGTCGTCCCATACACCAAAAGAAAGGTTGTGGGTTCAATCCCTGATCGATGCACATAAGGAAGGCAACCTATCAATGTTTCTCTCTCACATTGATGTTTTTCTCTTTCTTTCTCTCTCCATCTCACTTCCTCTTTCTAAAATCAATAAAAAAACATATCTCCTGGTTAGGCTTAATATATATATATATATGTATATGAAAATTGCTAGATAGGCTTTTATCATTGATCATAGTGCAGTTCTAGTGCACATCAGAAGTGATGATACCATAAAAGGGAACACTTTAACTGCAAATGAAGTCATTCTAGTTTCCTACACTTTTCTGTATTTCATTTTAGTCAAATATTTGGTAAAACCAGTAAAAAGACTGAGATAAAACCTGTTGGAGTCCACTGAAAATATTATTAGTAATTTTGGAAAATTCTAATGAAGTTTTAAGGAAGTTAAATTATAAGAGTATAAAGTGATATTTAGATACTATATTCAAAGCATATTAGTAGTATTTTATAAAATCACTCTTAATGATAAAAGTGGTCATTTAAAATAAGTGGATGTGTTTCAGAACACATTAATAAATACAGCAGTATTTCTTAAAGGGTAGTTAGAATATCATGTATAGGTTCACAGGGAAGGATGACACTGGTGGAAGATGGTCATACAAGTGTAGGCATCTTATGATTCTCGTGTGCCTGTGTGTGAAATTGTTGAAGCCCAACAGTAGGGGACAAGGTACTGGAGAGAGTAATTAAACGAATAGAGTGTGTGAAAAACAAATTGAGTAATTTAGTGATTTAGTGATTTTTGATATCTGTGATTATTTCAGAGTAAGTTCTAAGATAAAATAGAAAGGGTCAAAGAGGCTGAGTTCCACTAGGGAAGAAGTTAAAATTGAAATTTGTTGTAGGAATGTCCCTGTGTGTAGTATGAGCAGATACATTATATGAGGAACAATGTCTGTTTAGGGTATTCATAGAGAATTCTCTATTCCAGAGTATGGGACAACTCTTAATTTCTCCCTTACTATTAAGACATTAGATCTTAGGACTAATATTTGTCCCATTTCACGTTCTTTGAAAGATTGAAGCAAAATAAAACCTAAATGTCTCTATCAGTTAGAGGATGTGGATCAAATTATGACATAGTCAGACACTATAAAGTAGATAAAGTGAAGGAGCTAGAACTTTACAAAGCAAAATGGGTATATCTTAAACATAAAAATGAAAAAAATAAGTTGCAGAATGATAGTGCATTTCTATATCATTTCAAATTTTACAACAAGCAAGCCAATGGACAGTGCTGTATATTGTTTATAGTGGGAAATGTAAGAAAGCTTGTGTGGAAAAAATAATTCTCTAATTCAGGATAGTGTTTTTCTTTGAGGAGGAAAGGAGAAGGGAATGAGGTCTCAGAGAAGTAAACATGGGGCTTCAACCATATCCATTGTGGGGAAAAAGATCTGAATCAAATATAGGAGTTTGTTAAGATTTGACTCAGGTATGAACTCTGAGGAGGATTATAGTATTCTCCATGTTTTTCCTTTATGTTTTACATATTTCAAAAGAAAACAAGAAAGTATCACCAGTTAAACATCTAAGGATGGTTATTACTTTAACTAAAAAAAGTGCAGCCTAGTGAGTATGGTCACCATTGCCTAATTTGACAGAGATCCAGGCCTCTTTAAACAGCCCTTCCTTGGTCAGGATGTGTGTTAATTTTCTTGTGTCCAGAGTACATCTAAGAAAGGGTGTCAGGCAGGTGACACCAGAAGTTGCTTTGGGTCCATCAGCTTGACAGTTCTTTAAGAACTGAGCGGCTGCCTCTCAAAATGACCTACAGACTTAGTGAATATCACTCTATGTATATGATACAGTTGCTCTTTTTTTTTTTCTGAACTGTTGTACATGTGTAAAGGTTTCTCACCACTTCTTAGGAGGTTGTTATAATAACCTGGACTCCTAGTCTAGAATGATCACAGAAAAAATGGAAAAGAAGGAATTATGTTTCCAAGTACAGAGTATAGATTGCTGTGGAAGGTGCTGGGCTTTAAATGTCAATGGGAACAATGGTTGCTCTTTTCACCCACAGGAAACCAAAGGTGTGGTGAAGTTAGCTGCTCTTCAGGCAGTTGTGATATTGTGGTTGGTATCACAAGTGGAAATGAATACACAAGGAAGTTCTAGGGTGTTACAGAGACGTCTGTTATCTGAGGACGGGGCTTGTGACAAACAAGTAATCCCTAGTTATTATCTCATGCTAAAATACCTCCCACTTTTATTTAGACTGAGAATCAGGCAATGTCTCTGGCAGCAGTGGCCTAATTTGAGGGACAAAGGATACTGTGGTATTCAGAGGAGAAAGTGTCGTGAATGCATGCATGCTTGTCTGAGTATGTGTTTAAGTACTTGAAACAGGCCCATTGAATCATTCTGTGTGTAAAGAAAACGTACAAAAGATGGAAGGATTAAAAGGTTTAGTGGATCTTAGCAGCTAATGGCAGCTTCATTTGTTCTGTTTCATTTTCTGTAGCCACCTATGAGGAAGAGGATATTATTCTTATTTTAAAAATTAAGAAACTTGAATAAAGGAAGCTGAGTTGGCCAACAACACAGCTTGAAAGTGGTAGACTTGATACTGATCTGCCGGACTTAAAAGCTCTTGCTTTCTTTTTTTCCTTTCTGTCATATAAATTTAGGAGACGAGCAAAATACTCCTTTCCTGGTTTGTGTTTTGTCTTTTAAAAGTACTTTGTATATGTGTTTTAGAACAATGACAAATGCATTATTCTTGACAACTTAAACAAATGTTTTATATATGTCCAGATGCATATGTCTTGAGAATAAGTGCTCCTACATTATAGGAGATCTTTTTTTTTTTTTTTTTTACTTCTTGGAAGAGTCCAGAAACTGAACAGTACTTTCCCTGTATTGAGTTTGGAGGGGAGTAAATAATAATGTGAAAGAAGGAACTGATACTGGGTGAGAAGAGAGAAAGACAGATTAAAGATGAGGAGCTAAGGAGAGGGGAGAGAGGTACAAGTCCAGGAATGAGACGAGACAGAATAACAGATAAGGCAGAAGAATGATGGCGTGCCAGAGGCAGGAGCTTGGATACGGGTGGAGGCAGAAGTGTGTTCATACACAGGAGGGAAGTCTTATACTATACAAGATTAAATACTTCTCTCCTAGTACCCTTTTTAAAAAAAATAAATTTATTGGGGTGACATTGGTTTATAAGATAATATAGGTTTCAGGTGTACAATTCAGTGGTACATCATCTATATATTGCATTGTGTCCCCCACCCAGAGTCAGATCTTCCATCACCATATATTTGACCCTCCTTAGGCTTTACTATTCCCACCCCTTCCCTCTGGTAACCACCATACTGTTGTCTCTGTCTATGAGTTTTTGTTTGTTTTTCTTTTTTTTTTAACTTCTTTTTCTTGTTTGTTCATTTGTTGCTTTCAGTTTTATATATCACATATGAGTGAAATTACATGGTTTTTAACTTTTTCTGTCTGACTTATTTTACTTAGCATGATATTCTCAAGATCCATTCATGTCGCAAATGTCAGTATTTGGTCTTTTCTCATAGCTGAGTAGTATTCCATTGTGTATATGTACCACATCTTCTCTTTTTTTAAAAATATATTTTATTGATTTTTTACAGAGAGGAAGGGAGAGGGATAGAGAGTTAGAAACATCGATGAGAGAGAAACATCAATCCTCCTGCACACCCCCTACTGGGGATGTGCCCGCAACCAAGGTACATGCCCTTGACCGGAATCAAACCTGGGACCCTTGAGTCCGTAGGCTGACGCTCTATCCACTGAGCCAAACCGGTCAGGGCTGTACCACATCTTCTTTATCCAGTCATCTAGCGAAGGACACTCAGTTGTTTCCATGTGTTGGCCACCGTTAATAATACTGCAATGAACATAGGCATGCATATATCTTTGTGAATAAATGTTTTCAAGTAGATACCCAGAAGAGGGCTTTCTGGGTCATATAGTAACTCTATTTTTAATTTTTTGAGGAGCTTCCATACTGTTTTCCATAGTAGCTGTAACAGTTTACATTCTTACCAGAATGTAAGGGTGTGAGGGTTCCTTTTCCTCCACAACCTCTCCTACACTTGTCATTACTTGTCTTATTGATAATATTCATTCTAACAGGTGTGAGGTGGTATCTCATTGTAGTTTTGATTTGCATTTCTCTAGTGGCTAGTGAAGTTGAGCATCTTTTCATATATCGTTAGCCATTTGTATGTCTTAGGAGAAATGTCTATTTAGGTCCTTTGCCCATTTTTTGATTGGATTGTTTATCTTCCTTTTGTTAAGTTGTATAAGTTCTCTGTAAATTTTGGAGATTAAACCCTTATCTGAAATAGCATTGGCAAATATGTTCTCCCATGCAGTGCAAATCACTGTACTGTTGTCTGTGTCCATGAGTCTTTCTTTTTTTTCTTATCCCTTGAATACCATGCTGTTTTGATTATTATAGTTTGTAGTATAATTTGAAGTCAGAGAGTGTGATAACTCTGGCTTTGTTCTTTTCTCTCAGGATTGCTTTAGCTATTCTGGGTCTTTTGTGATTCTATATAAATCTGATATATTTTTTGTTCTATTTCTTTAAAAAACATCATTGAGATTTTGAAGGAAATTGCATTAAATCTTTATATTGCTTTTAGTAATATGGCTATGTTGATTTTTCCAATCCATTAACATGGAATATCTTCCTATTGCATTGTGTCTTTTTCAATCTCTTTTAATAATGCTTTGTAGTTTGCAGTATAAAGGTCATTCACATCCTTTGTTAAGTTTATTTCTAGGTATTTTATTCTTTTTGTTGCAATTGCAAAAGGAATTTTTTTCATTTATTTTTCTGAAATTTCATTATTACTATATTGTAATGCATTGGGTTATTGTACATTGACTTTGTATCCTGTAATATTACTGTACTTTTTATTGTTTTTAATAGTTTTTTGGTTGAGTCTTTAGGGTTTTCTATATAAAGAATCATGTCATCTGCACAAAGTGACAATTTTACTTCTTCATTCCCAATTTGGATTTCCTTTATTTTTTTCTCTTACCTGTTTGCTCTTGCTAGGTCTTCCAGTACTATGATGAATAACAGTGGTGAGAGTGGGCATCCTTGTCTTGTTCCTGATCTTAGAGGAAAAGCTTTCAGTTTTTCACCACTGAGTATCATATTAGCTGAGGGTTTGTCATATATGGCCTGTATTATGTTGAGGTACTTTAAATGTAAATTGACTAAAATGGCACAGAATAGCAGATTGGATCAAAAAACAAAACCCAACCACCATGTGCTGTCTTTAGGAAACACCTCTAAGCTGATAAGGCAAATATCGACTCAAAGTGAAAGGGTGGAAAACCATTCTCCTAGTAAATGGCATCCATAGAAAAGCAGGTATAGCCATACTTATATGTAACAAAATAGATTTCAAGATAAAAAAGGTGAGAAGAACCCTGGCTGGTGTGGCTCGGATGGGCATCATCCTGTTCACCAAAGTGTTGCCGAGTTGATTCCCAGTCAGGACATGTGCCAGGGTTGTGGGCTCGGGAAGCAGCCAATAGATGTTTCCATTGATATTTCTCTCTCTTTTTCCCTCTCCCTTTCTCTCTCTAAAAATCAATAAAAAATAAAAAACCTTAAAAAAAAGGTAACAAGAGACAAAGATGGTCATTTTATAATGATAAAGGGCACTACATCAAAAAGACATCACACTCTAATATATGTGCTCCGGTCAGGGAGCACCGAAATGTATAAAGCAACTACTAACAGAACTAAAGGGAGAAAGTGACAAAAACACAATCACAGTAGGGGACTTAAATAGCCCATTGACAACTATAGATAGGTCATTCAAACAGAAAATCAATGAAGAAATATCAGCCTTAAATGACACATTAGACCAAATGGACATAATTGACATTTACAGAGCCTTTCATTCCAGAACACCAGATTATACATTCTTCTCTAGTGCACATGGAATATTCTCAAGGATAGACCATATGTTGGGACACAAAACTAGCCTCAACAAATTTAAAATAATTAAAATTATACCAAGCATATTCTCTGACTGCAGTGCTTTGAAATTTGAAATTAACTGCAAAAAGGAAGCAAAAAAATCCCACAAATACTATGTGGAGAATAAGCTAACTTTGTTTTTTAAAGTTAGATGAACAGTCAGTTAATTTGAGGAACCATAAATTAAGACATAGATATGATATTCTGCATTTTTTGTTACTTTATATTTATAACTTATTTTTGGTTTCTAGGTTGCTCTCAGTGAAGATGATTTAACAGTTTTAATGAAAATTTTGCTGGAAAATCTTGGGGAAGCTTCTTCACAGCCAAGCCCTATACAGTCTACCCAGGAGGCTGTAAGAGTAAGAAAAGATGTTTTGAGTGGACCTGACCACCTCAAAGGTAAAATTGAAGATTTTTGATTGGATTATGGAGAAAAATGAGCATTAATGCCATATTTATATTTAGTGGTTTTTCTTAGTTGTCCAGCATAATATGGTATGAACTGATTCAGCCTTGTATTATTTACTGTGGAAAAGCTCCCAGGGGAAGGAGGTATGTATGCTCAGTTTCCACTGTAAGGGAAGGGCCACCTGTGCTGAATATATATGGAACAAATCATTGGCATTTTTATTCTTATAATATGATTTAAATAATTGTAGAAAGTATGATATAAATTTAGGTTAATAAATTATCCTAGCTTTTAAAATATAACTAAAATCATACACCTACCTAAAAGTTTTTTAATTTTCGTATTTATGTTTGAACCATCAGAACAAGATTTGGCAGACACACAGCTTTCTGTGGATCAGAGTGTCACTCTGCAATTTGACTTTCACTTTGAATCTCTTTCCATTGTTCTTTATAACAATGATATCAACCAGGTAGGCACTAACTTTCTGTATTTAGAAATAAATCCTTAGCTCTTTATTGAATTTGGAATATTGGCATTTTTTGATGTTTATTCATAAAAATTAATATGTCTATGAAATTCTGTTTGGACTACAGAACATACATTGGTCTTGCTCTCTGACTTCACTTTGTTGGTGTTGTTAATACTACTAGGCAAAGGCAATTTTTTTATTTTGTTCTAAGTAACATTAGCACTAAAACACTAAAATCCATCACTAATAGAAGAATCTTATATATGAGAAACTAATTATATGCACAATTTTATTATATAGCTTGATACATAAGTATAACTATTTAAGGAGAATAACCTAGTAGTGGCTTTGGAACCTTAGAGGAATATTTTTTAAATTTATCATTATGATATAGTATAAGCATTAGCTATGTTTTTATTGAATAAATTTTATATGTAGTAGCTATGTGTTCAGGATACTCATTAATGAATTGAAGAACCAAGGTCCAGTCTCATAATTATTTGAATTAAGTAATGTATCAGTGGTATTTTGGAAAGCTATTTTTTTATTATATAGTGTCTTTTTCAAAAAAATTAACCTTTATTGTTGAAAGTATTACAAATGTCCCCTTTGTTTTTTTTTCTCATTGACCTCCTCCACCCTGTATCAACTCCTTCCAGGCCTTAGATAGTATCTTTTAATAAATATTTTTGGTTATATAAATCATGTCATATAATAATCATAATACATATGCCATTTGATAATACCTATAAGTTATATTGATTAATACCCATAATATATTCTAATTATGGGCTTTATATCTGTTGTTAATGTCCACTTATATGTTATCTTATATTTCATATTATTTTCTAAAAATTATGCAATATTCATACACTGTTACTGTTAAACCTTGACTACTATCTGTCATTTGTACAACAAACTGCCTTAATTTCTAATGTTTAATGTTAATTAGAAGATCAGAAAATTACCTTCTGGAAAATTAATAGTTAAATATGTTCTTCATTTCACTTAAGGTACCATCATTCCACTGGTTGCCCAGTTTTAAAATCTGTATCTTCGTTTATTTCCTTCTTTGTTGATTTTTATTCATTTAGACACTGATTACTATCAGTTTTTTCTTTGATTGAACCTTTGTCCTTTCCTGGCAGTTCTCACTGCTGCTTTATTTGAGAAATCTTAGCTCACAATTATAGTACCACAAAGGCTTCCTTGTTTATTATTCTTTTTATCCATCCTAGATATTGGCACACGTTCAGCTTCCTAAATGATTTTCATGCCATTTACAACTTCCCAGTGTTATGTGAATTTTGTCTTACTAAAAAAGATTCAGTGGTTCCAAGTTGTCTACAACAATATCTGTACCACAAACATAAGTATATTGTGATCAGTAGATGTGTCACAGGTCATTTCTGTTAATAGCTACAAATCAGTAGTTTGTACCCTGGCCTGGTGGCTCAGTTGGTTTTGGAGTGTCTTCCCTTACACCACAGGGTTGCGGGTTTGATTTTCAGTCAGGACACATGCCTAGGTCGTGGCGTGTGTGGGAGGCAGTTGATCTATGTTTCTTCTCTCTCTCTCTCTCTTTTTCTTCCTTCTTCTCTCTCTAAAAATCAATAAAAATATATCCTCGGGCTAGGGTTAAAAACAAACAAACATGCACAAATCAGAAGTTTGTGAATTATTTACATTTTTAAAAATATATATTTTTTACTGATTTCAGAGAGGAAGGGAGAGGGAGAAAGAGATAGAAACATCAATGATGAGAGAGAATCATTGATTGGCTGCCTCCCGCACACCCCCAACTGGGGATCGAGACTGCAACCCAGACATGTGCCCTTGACCGGAATCGAACCTGGGACCCTTCAGTCCACAGTCTGATGCTCTATCCACTGAGCCAAACCAGCCAGGGATATTTTTTTTTAAATATTTTATTGATTTTTTACAGAGAAGAAGGGAGAGGGATAGAGAGCCAGAAACATCGATGAGAGAGATCGATCAGCTGCCTCTTGCACGCCCCCCACTGGGGATGTGCCCGCAACCAAGGTACATGCCCTTGACCGGAATCGAACCTGGGACCCTTCAGTCCGCAGGCCAACGCTGTATCCACTGAGCCAAACCGGTTCGGCCAGCCAGGGATATTTACATTTTTATAAATTAAAGTCATTCCAAGTTTGCTAATAATAATATCATTCTGACCCACTTGCATGCAATGTACTCTCTTAAGTGAGAGTATAACGTGTGCCCAGAATTGCACATCACCAGTACCCCTCATATGAATGTCATGGTCTGTAGTGAGCTATCAGGACTAAAGTTCTTTAATTAATTGAAGACTTTTTTTCTTTGGTTGTTTGGTTGGATTTTGTTCTTTTAAAGTCTGGGCATACCTACAGAATTTGGAGCTATGTGTTTGGTGACATAAAGATTGAGGTCCTTTTTCCTATAAAACCAATTTTAAATCTTTCGGATTTGAGACCTTGATTAGGCCTCTATATTTCTCTCCAGCCCTCATTCCCTAGCATTCTTTAATTGGACTATTCAAGCCTAAGCAGCCTGTACCTTGTGCCTTCAGAGTATCTTGAATTGTTTGTTCATGTTTTCTCCCTATCTAGATTGTCTTCTACACTTCTTAGCCTGTCTAATCCCACTCAGTTTCTGAGGCTCAGTTACGCTCTCACCTTCTTCATGAATTTTTCCTGGCCCACAATGACCTCTTTGACCCTCTGAGCTTTTGCTGTTTATATTCTTTACCTAATCACTTCATGCCCTTTGTGGAATATAAATATGAACAAATAAATGACTACATGTCTGTTTCTTTTTTCATTTACAACTTACAATATCTCTTTGTGATGTTTGTTGCAATGTATTTCTGTGTTTTTTCTTTTCTTTTCTTTTCTTTTCTTATTTTTTTAATATTTTATTGATTTTTTACAGAGAGGAAGGGAGAGGGATAGAGAGTTAGAAACATCAATGAGAGAGAAACATCAATCAGCTGCCTCCTGCACACCCCCTACTGGGAATGTGCCCGCAACCAAGGTACATGCCCTTGACCAGAAACGAACCTGGGACCCTTCAGTCCGCAGGCCGGCACTCCATCCACTGAGCCAAACTGGCTAGGGCATGTGTTTTTTCTTTTCAATTAGGGTATAAGTTCACTAGCGCACCTACCATGCCTTACCCTTTCTTGTAAACCTCATAATTCCTATCATGGTGTTTTTTACGGAAGAGCTCATTAAATATTTATTAGTAAGAATGATTGATTGACAAAAATATATTCTGATTATTTTTATTTGCCACGAACTGGTAAGTATTTATATATTAACTATTGTTGAAGATCAGCACATATATATGCATTTATTTGCATGTACATATACACTGACGAACGAATATTTTTCATTGTTCTGTTTTTTGTGTTTCAACACCTGTTCTAAAATTTGTGATATTGATTTGCCTTTAATTTCTTAATTAAAAATATGTTTATAAGTAATTACATAATATTTAAAGATAATTGATTCTTTTGCTTGAAATATACCACAGGAATCCAAACTTTCATTTCATAATGACAGTTTCCGGCTTGGTGAACTCAGATTACATTTTATGGCCTCCTCAGGGAAGATGTTTAAGGATAGTTCCATGAATGTGGGCATTAAACTTAAGACATGTACCCTTGATGATCTCAGAGAAGGCATTGAGAGAGCAACATCAAGGTTTGTCATTTCCGAATTTGCTGTACATTATTTAAGGTTGACATTACACCTGGCATTGTTACCAGGTATTGATTGCTAGGTTTGGGATGATCAAAAGAGGTCTTTGGTCATACTGCAACTTGAAGAGTATCAAGAAGTAGTGCTGACATCAAATTCAATTGCTTTAAAGTTTGAATTAAAGGCAAGTTTAATAATAAAATGGAATATTCTTAAAAGTAGCAACCAGGAGAATATAAGAATTTTAATAGTTAAATCCATATGGGGTGGCCCATTGGTAATGTATTTTTCTAAATTGTTCCCAGTAGGCAGAATCTTTTTTAAAAGCCTTAAAATTATATATAAACTTTCTTTGTCTTATTTATTTTGTCTATAAACAGTCCTGTGAAATTTCTCTCAAAGTTTTAATAGAAGTGGAATCCCTAGCATTTTCATATTATCAACACATTTTTGAAAGATTAACTTATATTAGCCTGCTATAGAGTGAGGATTGTATAACTTTAAATAGACTAATGATATTTTTATATCTTTCCCAAATAATAAGACACAATATTTTTGTCCTTAAATTTTTTTTTGAAAAACAAAATAAAACAAACAACAACAACAAACTGTGCTGCTACCTAAACTCAGACTCATACTGGATACTTCTGAGCCCTTTGTTTTTCTAAGAGATGAATAAATGAGAAAATAATGCTGCCATGCATCCAGCTTTTCGTTTTCACATTTCATATTTGAGGTGGCTGTCCACAGCTGCCTAGCCAATGGTGATTAAAGGCCATCATCTTTTTGGTAGTCTCCTCTTTCCAGCATATGTCCTGTGTGGGAATTATCATTGCAGTCAATTTATGAACACTGGCTGATTTGAATTATATTGAATACTTTTGGACTCAACTTGTATAGGATGGTTTTTGGAGATGAGGAAGTTTTATTTTGGTAAATAATCTTAAAGAGGTGTCCTTTAAATTTTGTGGGACCACATTAATGTGTTTAGTTAATTGTTGAAATTTCTTCCAACAGTCATTGTTTTTCTAGTATTGCATTATAATGATAAAATATCCTGTAATTGCCCAATAATTTGAATCTTGCTATAGAGATAAGGAGACCATGTTTTGAATGCTCATTAGCTAATTAGACTCTAGTTAATAGTGGTCTTTTTTCTGTTAAGATGAGAAAGAAAGATTAAGACATATATATATATATATATATATATATATATATATGTGAAATATATAAGATACATACATATATATTCATATATATATGAAATTTTTCAGCTTTTTAATTATTATAGCAGGAACAAAATAATGAATGTATATTTTTTCAGAATGATTGATAGGAAGAACGACCAAGATAACAACAGTTCTATGATTGATATAAGTTACAAGCAAGGCAAAGATGGAAGAAGTCATCTTGATGCTGTTCTTGACAAGCTGTATGTATGTGCCAGTGTGGAATTTCTGATGACTGTGGCAGATTTCTTTATCAAAGCTATGCCTCAGAGTCCAGAAAATATGGCAAAAGAAGTACAGATTCCACTGCGACAGACTTCTACAGCAAAACTCAAGATAGAAAAAGGTTAGCAGAGCTTCTCTGTCATAGATGACAGCTTGTATATTTTAACAAAAATTACAAGTAGGCAAAAAGAGAAGTGGAAACTAAGAATGTAAAATTATTCTTTAAATTTAAACATATTTTATAGAAAAATTTTAGTAAGCATAGATTTATATGATTAGGAGCCAGGAAACTATTCTTCCCAACTCTGCATTACATTTCTTTACTTATTCAGAAATAGAGTGAGCAAATTAATCTGGTGTCTGTGGTTCCCCTCCTTATAGAAGGGAACTCTTCTATTCAAAGAAAATATTTGGAAGAAGTATAACATATTGAAGAGTAATTGAACATATAAAAACAGAAGGTGGGGTATTGGAAGACAGCATGATGCCCCTGGACATCACCTTAGACTCCTTCAACTCACTGGAATGCTTGCAAATGTCTAGTCAGTGTACACTGAAGTCACTTCCTGCTGTATTAATTCTATATCCAGCATTACCAATACATCAGTCATTTGTATGTTACGTTATAATTATCTGAGGTCAGGTATTTTTCTCTCTAATGTATAACTCAGTAAGATTAGAAAATTACCATTTACTGGCAAAGTCAGAATTTTATTTTTTCATTTACCTTTAGTAAACAGTAATCATCTATACTAATAAAAGGGAAATATGCTAATTAGACCGGGTAGACCAGCCATCTTCTGGACATCCGACTTCCTTCCGGACAAAGCCATGGTGGTGGGGGCCAAGGCAGAGGCAGTTAGGGGCGATCAGGCTGGCAGGGGAGAGCAGTTGGGGCGAGATCAGGCCGGCAGGGGAGGGCAGTTAGGGGCAATCAGGCAGTCAGGCAGAGGCAGTTAGGGGCGATCAGGCAGGCAGGCAGGCAGGTGAGTGGTTAGAAGCCAGCATACCTAGATTGCGAAAGGGATGTCTGACCGCCTGTGGGATCGGGCCTAAACCGGTGATTGGACATCCCCCAAGGGGTCCCTGATTGGAGAGGGTGCAGGCTGGGCTGAGGAGGGACCCCCCCCCCCCCCGTGCACGAATTTTGTGCACCGGGCCACTAGTATCTAATATCTTTGTATTCATGTGTACATTTAATACATTTATTCTATAGATTGTATGACACTATGTACTTTATGGCGAAAAATCAATTAAGTAGATATAATGGTCTATTTTATCATGATCTCTTATCCTCTTTGTGATATTTCCTTCTCCTATTTCTCCTCCTTGCCCCAGAAACATAACCAAATAATACACATTTATGTGTATATACGTGTACACACCTTAAGTCTGACATAAATAACTTCAAAGCAAGGATATCTCTGCTAGGTCAAAATAGTAATGGTCTTCTGATGACAGGGATCAGCTTCCATTATCTTGCTCAATTAGCATTTGTTAATGATCATTCATTATTAGTATGTATCAGTCATTTATTAATATTGTTAACTTCACCATATGCATTAAAGCAGGATATTAGAAACAACTTAGCATAACTAGATAGCATGTATTCAAGCAACAAGATTTACTTTACTACAACTTTTCTGGTTCCTATTATTGTTTCTTCAGATGACTCTGTGAGACCAAATATGACTTTAAAGGCCAGGGTCACAGATCCAGAAGTGGTATTTGTTGCCAACCTGACAAAGGCAGATGCTCCTGCTCTGACAGCCTCATTCCAGTGTGACCTCTCTCTATCAACGTCCAAACTCGAACAGATGATGGAAGCTTCTGTGAGAGATCTTAAAGTGCTCGCTTGCCCTTTTCTCAGAGAAAAGAGAGGAAAAAATATTACCACAGTAAGAATTACCATCTATATATCCTATCTAATAATAGACAAACATGGTAATTGACCGTACCTTCGCTACGCCTCCCATTGGCTAATCAGTGTGATATGCAAATTAACCGCCAACAAAGATGGCAGCTAATTTGCATACTGCAGGCAGGGCGGGCCAGCGCAAGCCGCCATCCGGGCCCCTGTGTGCCGCGTAAGCCCCGCCGCCAGCTGGGACCCCCGTGTGCGGCCCTGGGCGGCGGGGCTTGGCGGTGCGATCGGTCCGAGGAAGCCCTATTCTTGTACCCCAACCCCCTGATCAGCCCTGCCCTGTGCGCAACCGGGGACGGCACCCCAACCCCCTGATCTGCCCTGCTGAGTGCGCGACCCCGGGCCGTACCCCAACCCCCTGATCGGCCCTGCCCTGTGTGCGACCGGGGGTGGTGGGGCAGGCACCTAGGGATCGGGCCTGCCATTTGCCACCCAGGGAGCGGGCCTAAGCCAGCAGGTGGTTATCTCCTGAGGGGTCCCAGACTGTGAGAGGGCACAAGTGGGGGTTGAGGGACACCCCCCCCCCCCCACCAGTGCACAAAATGTTGTGCACCAGGCCTCCTATATATATATAAAAGCCTCAATATGCCAATTTGTCCCATGGGAGTTGGGCCAGGAGACCGATTGCTCGCTATGACGTGCGCTGACCACTAGAGGGTAGCACGGAATGAAGGAAGGCCCCAGCTAGCAGTTGGCAGCCAGGAAAGGGAGATCCCGCCCGGTGGCCGGCAGCTGGGGAAGGGAGGCCCAAGTTGGCAGCAGCTGGAGAAGGGAGGCCCCGGCCGGCAGCTGGAAGGCCCCAATCGGTCCTGATTGCTGGCCAGGCCTAGGGACCCTGCCCATGCATGGATTTCGTGCACTGGGCCTCTAGTATATTATAAGCTTAGATTGAAGAATGCAGAAGAATGGCAGAAATGGTTGATTCATAGAATCCTAGAATGTGAGAATTCTACAGGACTTTAGAGATTATTTACTGACAAACTTGAGGTTTTACAGACAAGGATGTTAAATTCCAAAGATGTTAAATGATTTAGCCATGGCTGCTAGTGACAGAACTGGTACTACCTCCAGTCTGGTTTTCTTTTCATTATGTCATCTTTTAAACTGTACTTGAATTTTAGTACAAATCAATGTGCCTTTTCAGCTGTTTCTTTTTTCACTAAAGTATATCCAATGAATGAGTGAATGAGTACTAAAATCTTGAGGTTTATAACAAAAAAAATCAGTTAGACTTATATGACCAAAAGATGTTGTGTTTTGCTGTATTAAAAGTTATAGTCAATTATATCAGTGGTTCTCAACCTTCTGGCCCTTTAAATACAGTTCCTCATGTTGTGACCCAACCATAAAATTATTTTCGTTGCTACTTCATAACTGTAATGTTGCTACTGTTATGAATCATAATGTAAATATCTGACATGCAGGATGGTCTTAGGCAACCCCTGTGAAAGGGTTGTTCGACTGCCAAAGGGGTCGCGACCCACAGGTTGAGAACCACTGAATTATATTTTCACATTGTTGGTGAAAATATATTTTAGTTAAATAATTCATCATACTGATTTTTTAATCTTAAATTGATAATTTTATCTTATTGCGACCCATTTGTAGTGTTTTAAACTAAAAATTTCTGTAGGCAAAGTGAGTTTCATAAAGAAATGCAGTGCTAGGCTTAGTCTGTACTTTATCATGAAACATTCTGTAGTGCGATCTTCTTTTGATATGTCACAGAAAGCTCTGTTAATCACTCCATTAAATGCTCATCCTAATGTTTTGCAAGTTTATGTAGTACCAATTCCCCCATTCAATTCAGGTGCAAGGTTATTTTATTTTGTTAATGATATATGAGAATATAGGCTTCATGGTTTTAATAAATCCAGATTTGAAATTTATTCTAATAAGGACCTTATTATATTCAAGACTGACCTTTTATTAAGCAATCTGGAAACTGATTATTTACTTACCATAGTCTTTTTTAAAGGTATTAACAGAACTATTTTTTGAAAGAAACAATTTCAAGTGATTTAGCGGTCATAAAAGTTATAATGACATAATTTCATTTCCTCTAGTACCTCTTTGCAAATGTCAGATCTTACCATCATCTTTAGCTCATTTTAATAGATATCTTAAAAGTAGATTTTATAGTGGGCATCACTTAAAATATATTTAAGAAAAGGAAACATTTCAATTTCTAATAGTAAATGTACATCATTAGTTAAGAATTTGGCATAAAGAAATTGATCAGAACTCTTTTAAATTTAGATTCTTTAATGTAAGTTCTTTAACAATGTTCATAGACTTGCATTACTTTAGAAGAGCTCTCACAAGAGCTTCTCAGCTAGTTTGCCTTTTTGCTTTTAGTAGTAGGCTGTAATTGAAAATGTCAAGTTAAGTAAGATGCTCTTCTGTGTTACATATATAACAGTTCTATTACTAAGAAAATGTGATTTTCATTTATTTGTCTCTAGGTCTTACAGCCCTGTTCTCTATTTATGGAAAAATGTGCATGGGTTTCAGGAAAACAAAATATAAATATTGTAGTTGGAGAATTTATAATTAAGGTTAGTGCCTATTATCTTATTTGGGTGAAAATTAATTCTTTTTCTAACAATATCTTTTGATGTCTCATAACTAGACCATTATGCTAGTCATATATTTGGTCATTAATAAATATCTCTAACATTAAAATACATTTTTTGCCCTGGCTGGCTTGCTCAGTTGGTTGGAGCCTCATCCCATGCATATACCAAAAGGTTATAGGTTTGATTCCCCTTCAGGACACATACCGAGATTTGGGGTTCGATCCCTGGTCAGGGCTTGTACAGGAATCACCTGATCAATGTTTCTCTCTCACTCTTTCCCTTCTTCTCTCTAAACATATCCTTAGGTGAGAATTTAAAAAAATTAAAAAATAAAATAAAATATATTTTTCATTAATGCAATTATTTGTTTCTACTTTCTTTGAAAAAGTATTTTCAAATATCTACAAATGATCAGGGTAGTTTTTATCAATTATATTTTATGTGCATGTTGGGGACATTGGGTTTGGAGAGAGAGCAGAGATGGGATGGTAAGAGAAGGGAAGAAAGGATAGAAAAATGAGGTTTTTATTTATTTGTAGTGGTTATTTTTATATAATTTTATTGAATGCAATAATTATGTGATTAAGTGTTTTATTTGGCTTATGAAATATTTGTAATGACAGATGTATGCTAGAAATAAATTTTTAGTTTTTTAAAAAATATCTCTTACATTTAAAGCAGTCTCTTTTCTCCATTGGCATTCATATTCTTTAAGTATGACTTCATGACCAGTTATAAAAGGAAGATATAGAATAATCTCCAACATCTATTTCTCTCTCTGCCCAAAGGACACAAAATTGAGGTGGCTAATACCAATTTTGCTAGTAACTTTACTATATTGGTAAATAAGCAATAGCAATTAAACCAAGGCTCAAACAAAAGTCATTTGAATTACCATATAAATAACAATGCAGTTTTTTTTAATATTTTAAAATAATGGATCGTTTCGATTGTATTTTGTTAACAGATTTACTTTTTTAAAGGCTTAAAGTAGTAAATGAGGAGAAAACTGAATTTGCATGCACTTTGTCTAAGGCACCAAGGGGGATTCGTCTTTCCATTTCTTTATATATCAATTTATTTATTTAGTCAACAAACATTTTTTGAACTCTTACTATGTGCAAAAAATGTCCTGTATTTGGGCGTTGGGGATACTTGGTCCCTGCCTTCAAAAAAGTTAATGACATGAGCGAGAAAGCAATAAATCAGTGACTCCAGCTTTCAGTGCTAGAGGCATGCACTAGGTGCTGTGGGAGCACAGTCAGGGGTCCTCTGACTCAGACCAGGACTTCTGGAAAACTCTCTGCACGTGGGGCTACTTCAGCTGAACTTTGACAATCGGAGGGCGGTTAGATGGAGAGAGACAGGAGGGGTTATCCATACAGAACTGACAGTATTCACAAAGGCAGAGGTGCGGACTTTTTTCTGCTTAGAGATGTGCC
>NW_005871252.1:414831-506487 GCF_000147115.1 Myotis lucifugus
TGGGAGCAGTGTATACTAGATCCTTCTTTTGGCAAATGAGTCATCTCTTTAGCATATTAAACAAGTAAGGGTTGTGAGAATGAACAATAAAAGAATCCATTTAACTTGTTTAACCCAGTATGGCTCAAACTTTGGGAAATCAGCCAATTGATTAGATCAGTGCTTTTCAGCCATTTTCATCTCATGGCACACAAACTAATTACTAAACGTCTGCAGCACATCAAAAAAAAAATATTTTTTGCCAATCGGACAAAAAATAGTTATAACTTTGATTTATTCACACTGGATGGCTATTGTTGTATTGACTGTTGTCATTTTTTATTTTACAATCTAAGGAAAAAGAGGTCAGTGCCCCTAACTAAACAGTCAGGCATTGCATGTTTTAAAAATTCTAACTGCACACCAGTTGAAAATCGCTGGATTAGATAGCTGGTCACAATGAACTTTGTGTCCTAAACCAAAGAGAGTTTGAATTTTATTCTGAAAGTTATGGGAAACTGTTGAAGATTTTAAGCATAGGAATGACATGTCCAGATTTGGGTTTTAGAAAAATCATGCTGGTGGAAGTGTGGAGTGTGGGCTGAGAGTGTGCTGACTGGATATAGAAGACATCATTATTGTAGAACTAAGGCTTAGTGATAGAAATGAACAGGTGGGCAGCGGCACTATTCAAAGATAGTAAGAGGTAAAATTTGCAAATCTTGGGGTAAGTGAAAGGGTATTGTAGTGATTCTCTGGCTTCCTGTTTCAATAAGACAAATGAAAACCATGTATAAATCTTTTAAAAAATAGATTTTTATTCATTTCAGAGAAGGAGAGAGGGAGATAGAAACATCAATGATGAGAGAGAATCATTGATCAGCTGCCTCAAGCCTGCAACCCTGGGCATGTGCCCTGACCGGGAATTGAACCATGACCTCCTGGTTCATAGGTTGACACTTAACCACTGAGCAACACCGGCCGGGCACCATGTATAAATCTTGATGAGGATCACACACATTGGTTTAGTTAATGCAGCTGGTTGAAAATGAAAACTTCAATTACACTTCTGCATTTTTCTCGTTATATATCACTATTTTACTCTGAATTGATCAGTGTAACTAGGTTTTGACAATTGATGTATAACATTAGTTATTTAATTCCAGAGTAATCAGAGCAGGAATTATTGTTATGAGGTTAATTAACTTGACACATGATTTTGTGTGTGCTCTCTTATTTTCTTTAGTTAAGACTTTAGTATATTTAAATTTTTAATTAGTTACTTTTAAACTTCTGTATTTTGTATTAATTCTTCTCATCTGGGAAAGTTAATTCTAAATATTTTTCTGCTTTCTTTTTTAAAGATTTCACCCATAATTCTTAATACTGTGATGACAATCATGGCCGCTTTGTCTCCAAAGACAAAAGAAGATGAATTCAAAGATACATCTAAGGAAACAGGAAATCTTTGGGGTGTCAAATCTATTAGTGATTATAACTCTTGGTTTCTTGGTGTTGACATGGCAACAGAAATAACAGAAAATTTCAAAGGTGTTGAACAGCCATTGATAGAGGAAAATTGTACTGTTGCTGTAGAGTCAGTGCAAGTTACCTTAGAATGTGGACTTGGTCATCAAACTGTACCTTTATTATTGGCGGAGTCAAAATTTTCAGGAAATATAAAAAATTGGACTTCCCTCATGGCTGCTTCTGCTGACATGACACTAGAGGTATGACCACATCATTTAGAATCTCCACAACCAACTTTTCAAAAGTACAATTACAAAACTAAGATGTGAGCATTTTTGGTTTGTGTATGGCCACAGCAAGTATATATATGAATTCTAATGTTTAATTTGTTGATGTATGGTATTATTTACTTCATTATTATCTTTTAAATATTCTTTTGCTAAATAATTTGTTTAAAAATTTTTCTGCTTTCTTTTTTTAAAGATTTAGAGTAAAGGAAATAGAGTAAAGGAAAATGCACCCTCTTTGTATATATTCTTTGTGTCTTTGTTAAAATGGCTTTTGACATATAACATTAATTACTTAATATTTTTTCTTCTGATTATAGAAATACAAAGTTAAAGTTGAAAGATTCATTATAATTCTGTGCCTTTTCAGGTTCACTATTACAATGAAACCCATGCTGTTTGGGAGCCACTGATTGAGAGAGTGGAGGGAAAGAGACAATGGAATTTAAGGCTTGATGTAAGGAAAACATAAAATATCTTTGTGTAGAATGACACTATGTATATTTCTGTACATATTTTAATGCAATAATTCTCAAGATGTGGTCTAAGATCCTTGAGCCCTATTAGGGAGTCCAAAAAGGTCAAAACTCTTTATAGCAATATTCAGATGATGTCTTTCATTCTCTCATGAGCATACTATGGAGTTTTCCAGAGACTAAGCAATATTGCAACAGAATGAAAGCAGAGGCAGTAATGAGAATCCACCTGCTTCTCTTAGGGCAGGCACTAAATCAATTTGTCAGTGTCCCTCTTTTCACTATATAGCTTTATTATTTTTAAAATTAAAAACTTTTTTTAATTGTTGAGAGTATTACAGATTTCCCCTATTTCCTCCCTTTGCCCCCTCCACCCAGCTTCTGCCACCCTCCAAGCCTTCATCTATATAGTTATAATAGTTATTTTCTATTAAAATATTATTCATGTTAACTTATAATTGTAATTTTTAAATGAATATTTAAAATTTTCTGTTTTAGTTTCTACACTTGATCTTAGCCAAAAGACAGAGAGCCATAGCTTTAGTTTCTAATAGAGTACACATTGATAGATATAATCTACATAACATGAAGCTCTTTGGAATCCTCAATGATTTGAGAACTGCTATGCTAGTTCACAATTCTTTTGTGTTATCTCTGAATGGTGCTTCTTGAGAACACTTCAGATGCCTAGATATCAAAGTGCATTTTTCTAGATTAACAGGAACATGAACGATATACCCTTAACAAATTTCACAACACACCTTTCTGGCAGTCTGACTGAAGTGTGAGGCACTGAAATGGACTCAAGCAATTCTTATTTCATTATTTATTTACATTTTAAATTATTTATTTACTAGAGGCCTGGTGCATGAAATTCGTGCACTGGGGGGGGGGGGGGGGGTCAGCCTGGGCTGCACCCTCTTGCAGGTTGGGAGAGGCTCCTGCCACCGCCACTGAGCTCGCCAGCCGTGAGCCTGGCTTCTGGCTTAGCAGTACTGCCCCCTGGTGGTCAGTGCGCATCATAGCAACCGGTTGTTCTGCCGTTCGGTCAATTTGCACATTAGTCTTTTATTATATAGGATTTTTATTTTTTCCTTTTTATTGAATTTATTGGGATGACACTGGTTAGCAAAATTATACAGGTTTCAGGTGCACAGTTCCTCAACACATCATTTGTACACTGTATTATGTGTTCACCATCCCAAGTCTCCGTCTATCACCATTTATTCCCCCCATGCCCTCCTCCACCTTCCCCTCACCTTCTTCCCCAGCAATTACCACACTATAGTCTGTGTTCATGATTATGTTTTTATTTTATCCTTTATTGAGTTTATTGAAGTGACATTGTTTAACAAAACCATGCAGGTTTCAAGTTTACAATGCAATAAAACATCACCTGCACACTGCTTTGTGCGCCCATCGCCCAAAGTAAAGACTCTTTCTGTCCCCAGTTATCTCCCCTCTACCCTATTAAGCCTCCCCCCCCCCATTCCTCTTTCCCTCTGGCTATCACCATACTGTTGTCTGTGTCTATGTGTGATGTTTATCTATTTGTCTGTCTGTCTATCTAGTGTTGGGTTTTTTGCTTAATCCCTTCACCTTTTTATTCACCCGTCCTCCTAGCCCTCCTCCCCTCTTACAGCTGTCAGTCGTACATATCTATGCTTCTGTTTCTGTTTCATTTGTTAAATTATTTTGTTTATTATATTTCAGATATAAGTGAGCTCATATAGTGTTTGTCATTCTCTGACTGGTTTATTTCACTTAGAATAAATTCTCCAGGTCCATCCATGCTATTGCCAAATTTTATTAGCCAAGATCTGGAAACAGCCCAAGTGCCCATCAGTAGATGAGTGAATAAAAAAGCCATGGCACATTTACATGATGGAATACTAGTTGGCTGTAAAAAAGAAGGAAATCTTACCTTTTGCAACAGATTCTTATTTTAAAGACAAGAAGCCACTTAACCTGTGTCCTCGTTTCCTCTCAGTAAAGTAGAAGTAATATTTATGACCTACTTCTCACTGGAATAGTCAGGCTAACAAAGAATGTTTTACAAAGCTTTTGAAATGTTATTAGAGTAAAAGCTATGATAAAGTCTGATGGCTGGTTGAAAGCTTATCATATTACTTATTTATAGGTGTTACTGGTGAAACAATAGAAGGAATTCCCGATATTAACTCCAGCAAGGATCAGTTTAAACTTAAGGTTCATCTTAGATTGCTCATCAACAACCAGTTAGTCAGGCAACACTGGGTTATAGCTTGCTGTGGGGAGTGCACAAGAGACAAGTATTGTAGTTGACTTTGAGTGCTTTCATGGCATAGTTCTAAACACTCATCCGTGCCCTTGACTACACACTGAGAGAAAGAATGCTGATCTGAGCTAAATAAAAGTGAAGCACTGAATATTTTTGAAAATGAGACTAGGGGATTCTTAATATAAAGTGATTAGTTTAGGAGAATTTAACTCTATTGAGAATATTTTAATTTTATTATTAATCAACTAGTAACTTAAACTTGTTAATGTTATTTATCCTCACAGGTAAAGAAGAATCCAGTCCAGGATAAAAGTTTGATGCCCGGAGATGATTTTATTTTTCTTCCTGAGCCACAAACAGCAGTTCATATTTCTTCAGGAGATACAATGAATATAACAATATCCAAAAGTTGTCTCAATGTTTTCAATAATTTAGCAAAGGTATGTTTGGTTCTTTCTTGGAATATTTCAAAAGAAATTAAAAAATTGAAACATGTATGGATTATTTTTGTTTGTAATCAAAAGTCGTTTCTAAAATGTGTAGTTATAGTATAATTTTTTTAAAAAAATTTCATCTTGCAAAATTTTTGTGATGTGTTCCTTTTTCAGGGCTTTTCAGAAGGCACTGCTTCTACTTTTGACTACTCTTTAAAAGACAAGCCTCCTTTTACAATAAAAAATGCTTTAGGTGTTCCCACTAAGGTGCAGCCCAATCATAATCTCAGAGTAATGGGCTCCCCTGAGAAAAGTGATATTTATGATGTTCATGCTGGTCAGAATTTGGAATTGGAATATGCCAGCAGGGAACCTTCATGTCAAGGGAAACTATCTATATTGAGCCGCCAAGAAAGCTCCTTCTTCACCCTGACCTTTGGTATGCTATATTTATTTGTTTTATTTATATTTTATAACTTTATTTTTTATTGTTGACACTTACAGATCTCCCCATTCCCTGGCTTCCCTTCCCCTCATCCCCCAGCTTTGCCCACCTCCACTCAACCCCCACCCCCTCTTCCTTCAGGCCATCACCACACTGCCTGTGCCCATGGGCTATGCCTATATGTTCTTTGGGTAATCCCTTCACCTTCTTTCATCCAGAACCTCCCCCCCCCTTCTAAAAGCTGTCTGTCTGTTCCATCTATCCATGCCTCTGTTTTTTATTTTGTTCATCTGTTTATTTTGTTCATTAGATTCCACATATAAGTGAGATCATATATTAAGGGCATCTTTGGAATGTTGGTGTGGGTTTATTTTTGACAAAATATGGAAAAAAATATTTTGTTGAAGATGCCTTTGGAGATGACATTTCTAAAGGCTTGAAACAGATATTTGATAGACACTTGTCTCTTTTTTTCTTCCTTTAAACTTGAGAAAATTAAACTTAATTAATTTAAGAATTACCTTAGAAACTAGATTAATTCTTTGTTTTTAAACAATACAGTATGTGATATGTTTCAGTAAGGATGGGAGTTCAATGAGGAGAGAAAAGTAATTATATTCAGAAGTCCTAAAATATTGACAGTAGTTATTACCATCACAAACAAAAGTTCCTATGTGGTTGAGGGGATATGGAACAAATTGAATTTTTTTATTTTTTTTATTTTTTAAAGAAAACATTTTACTGCCCAGCAATTAAAAGTATTCAAACATGTATTTTCTATATAATTTTACTGTGAGTTGATCAGTGTTAAATAAAATATTACTTTCCATCATTTGCTTCAATTCATGTCTTCTTGATCAATTCTTTGTTTTCCTTCCAAAATGTTGCATGCCACACCTGAGGCAATAAAGAATTTCTAAACACCACAATGTTAGTTTATTTTAATATATTTAAAACCCCAAAAGAAATTATTTTGGGTCCTAAATATTATAATAATAGCTCATTTTCTTTCTTTGTTAGTTCCTATGTCTTAGACAAGCATATTGTGTAGTTATTTATAGGCATGAAGGAGAACACTTGTCGTTACTTTTAGACACTGATGATTATTCCAGGAGAAATATAATTAAATTAATAACTTGGATGCTTCTCACTTATGCTTTGAATTAGTACCTCATGGATATACAGAAGTTGCAAAAGTCCCTATTGCCAGACCTGGTCGGCAGTTGTACAATGTACGGAATCCCAATGCCAGTCATTCTGATTCAGTCTTGGTACAAATTGATGCAACTGAAGGGAATAAAGTGATCACCCTTCGCTCTCCTCTTCAGGTAATGTATTAAACTGAACTGTGTCCCTTTAAGTATATCGATTAATATTAAATCATTTGGGTGAATATAGGAATATAGTAAAACTTCATTAAGTTATTATTGATTATCTATATATATGAAAGGCTAATATGCAAAGTTTCCCCTCAGAATTCAACCAAGAGTTTGATTGCTCGCTATGACATGTGCTGACCACCAGGGGGCAGCACGGAACAAAGAAAGGCCCCTGCCAGCAGTTGGAAGGCCCTGATTGCTGGCCAGGCCTAGGGACCCTACCCGTGCATGAATTTCATGTACTGGGCCTCTACTTTAGAAATAAATAACAGATTGAACTAGCTACTATTTCCTACCCAATTTGCTTTTATAATATTCTTTATTTTAAATGTCTGATTAAGACAAATTTGCTAATTTAAAGCCCATTTTTCTTTCCTCCTGGGCTTAATTTTAATGAAGCTTTTTGTCTATTCTTTAAAGATTCAGAACTGAGCAATTTTATATAATTTGTCTGTCAAATAGGGTAACATTTCATTCTGTTTGTATATCAGTTGGGATTGAATTTTTCAAGTATGTGTGAAGGAATATTGGAATGCTCTACCCAGATTCCTACCCCTAAATTTTAACATCTTACTCTATATGATTGTTTTTTTTTATACCTTTAAGGCTTTATCCATTTTTTCCTTTTCTGTGCATTATTGCAGATTTTAGTATATGGTCAGCAAAAGAATGTCTTCCTATCTATAACATCAGATAAAAAGGAAATGATTTCAAATTTTGGCTATTGTTAGCTCTCAGTTTGCTATTAGTTCAAGCCTAAATCACATTGTAGTAAAGAAAAGAGAGTTGTACTACTTTTTTCTCGTAATTCCTTTTCTATCCTTTTCAATATAATCATGTAGTGCATTGAGAAAAGGTTTTAATGGAAAAAGTATTATGCCTGAAATCTTCAGATTAATATGTATTTGAATGATAACATTATACACTAACAATAGACATCAGTATGGCCAGGCCTGCGTGGTGCAGTGGTTGAGTGTCAACCTATGAACCAGGAGGTCACAGTTTCATTTGCAGTCAGGGCACATGCCTGGGTTGCAGGCTCAATTCCTGGTAGGGAGCATGCAGGAAGTGACTGATCAATGATTGCCATCACTGATGTTTCTGTCTCTTTCTCTCCCTCTCCCTTCCTCTCTGAAATCAATAAAAAATATTTAAAAAAATAAACATCAGCATGTAGGAGAGTATGGACTACCCTAATAATTTTTAACTGCCACTTAAACATCCTTTCATATATATAGCACTTAAGTGTTCTAAAAATTTCCAATTACCAATAAAAATGTCTTCTAATATTGGCCTTGAAACTTTATATGTAAAAATAATTGTGTGCAGTTCACATTTTTCTTTTGAACTTCTGCATCTTTTTAAACAGTGTTTGTCTTTTTTATCCAACAGATTAAAAACCATTTCTCTATTGCATTCATCATCTATAAATCTGTTAAAAATGTTAAGTTACTGGAGCGCATTGGAGTAGCAAGACCTGAAGAGGAGTTCCATGTTCCTTTAGATTCATATAGGTAGGTACTTTCTTGAATATATTAAGCTTTTAAAGATTCATAATGTATATTTTTTAAAATCTAAGAATTGGGGACTTATATTTTAGAAAAGATGACCTTATAGTTTTATTATCTAAAGATCTGTAAAAGTAGCCTTTAGACATATATGGAGTTATAGAGATATACATTTATAGTATTGAATTTACCAGATGAAAATTTATTTTATATTTGATGTTTTAGAATCTTCTTAGACCTATTTTTATTAGATTGTCTTTTTATTTGAAATGACTTTAAAAAAATTATCATTGTTACCCTGGCCGGTATGCTCAGTGGTGAGAGTGTCGGCCAGGAGACCATCACGTGTTTGATTCCTGGTCAAGGGCACACACCTGGGTTGGGGGTTTGTGCCCTGCCCTCAATCTGGATTGCATGTGGGAGGCAACCAAGCGATGAGTCTCTGTCACATTGATGTTTCTCTCTCTCTATCTCTGTCTCTATCTCTATCTCTCTCTCCCCTTTTTCCCTCCCTTCCACTCTCTCTAGAAATCAATGGAAAAAATATACTCGGGTGAGGATTAAAAAAATTATTGTTTACAGAGTGTTTTTTCCCCCAGAACATCCCTCCATCTGTTAGCATTGTGACTGGGCAAGTTTCTTTAATCTTTCTTAGCTTTGGTTTTCTCACTTGTAAAAATAGGGATAATAGTGCTTACCTTGTAGAGTTAATAAGGAGACTTAACGAGATTCTTTTTCTTACATTCTCAATAAAAACTTTTTTTCTCCACCCTGCTTTTTTTTCCTGTAGATGTCAATTATTTATTCAACCAGCTGGTGTCTTAGAGAATCAATACCGAGAATCCACCACTTACATTTCCTGGAAGGAAGAACTTCACAGGAGCAGGGAAGTGAGATGCATGCTGCAGTGTCCATCAGTAGAAGTCAACTTCTTACCTCTCATCGTCAATACAGTTGCTCTGCCTGATGAGTTAAGCTATATCTGTACACATGGGGAAGACTGGGACCCAGCTTACATTATTCATCTGTACCCTACCCTCACTTTGCGGAATCTTCTCCCATATTCCCTAAAATATTTACTTGAGGTATGTTGCTTGCATTTTGTTTGATTTTTATTATTGCACGGGGTGAATTCTAGTTTTTTTAATAATATTTTTAGTTGAGGTTAGTGTTTTACATAGCATATTTATAATGCATTAATAATATTAATAACAGCAAAAACTAGAATAGCATTATTTGGTGCCAGCCACCATGCTGTGTGTTGTAGATGTATTAATACATTATAACCTCCTGAAGTAGGTACTCTTATCAGGCCCATTTTTCAGGTGAGGAAACTGAGTCACAGTGGGGTTGAGTGACAGGCCCAAGATCCTACAGCTAATAAATTGTAGAGCTGGAATTTGAACAGAGGCAGTTTGCCTCCTTGTTCCCTATCATCTAACTCTGCTGCATCTGTCATAAATTAAGAACCATAATAATCTATCTATTTTTATAATTTTTTATTTTTAAATTACAGTTGACATACAATATTTTATTAGTTCTAGGTAAACAACATAGTGATTAGACATTTATTAAGTGATTGCCCCAATAAGTCTAATTCCTATCTGACACCATCCACAATTATTATAATAACTAGAGGCCTGTTGCACGAAGAGATTCGTGCAATAGGCCTTCCTTTCCCCTGGCTGCTGGCACCGGTTTTCCTCCGGCTCCCGGCACCCAGGCCTTCTCTCTGGCCAGGCTCCAGCCGGAGCCGGCCCTGGAGCCGTGAGGTTTCGCTGCACCACTGGCCCAGGGGCCGTCGCTGCTCTGGCCTCCGGGCCGTCAGGCTTCGCTCCACCGCTTGGAGCCTACATATGCAAATTAACCACCATCTTTGTTAGGTTAATTTGCATACTCTCCTGATTGGCTGGTTAGTGTAGTGAAGGTAAGGTCAATTTACATGTTTGTCCATTATTAGTTATGATATTGACTGTAATTAAGTAAAAATCTATTATCTGAAGGACAGAAAAAAGCCAGTGAGAAAATATTTTATCTTAATTCTAAAGTTAATTTTAAGGTTAATGTGATTATTTGTTCCCAGTTTCTGTTGAACTTAAAAATAATTACTGTCCTTGTTAAATAATTGGGAACATTTTCTAGTAATGAAGTATTATAAATATTTTTAAATTTCTGTATGTCACACATTTTAACATACACAAGTCTGGAAAGTGTTTGGAACCTAAATTATTTATTTTCTTTATCTGACAATTAGCCAAACCTGATTTGTGAAGACTAAAATTAATTAAATGAACTAAATAGTATTTATACTAGAGAAGCCTTCAATAAAAGTGCCTAACTTATTATGTTGTCATTCATTTAAAAAAATCCTACCTTACTTAGATAGCTTGTCAGAATAGTTTGATATAACTTTTCTTTGTCTATTTATGTGGAAACTATTAGGCATAGTATGTAAATGGAGGATGAAGCTGAATCTCAGTCATTTAAATGGCTTATTTAATGACATAGATTTTAATGGACAACAGCCAGGGCTCCTAAATCCAGCCTATGATTCTTGTCAAAGATCTGACTTTTTTTTTAAACTTATGGCCAAAAGACATTTTCTGCCTTTGGTTATGATCTAGTGTTTTCTTTTTAGTCCTTAATGATTAGTGGATATTCATAATATATTACTTTATTGAGAACTTGTCAATTAATCTGGTAGGATACTTAGCATTTGTATCAAATACAATGTTGTTATTGCAGAAGTTTAAAAAATCACTAAGCAAAATCAGTCTTTGTTTGTTTTTAGGGAACAGCAGAAACTCATGAGCTAGCAGAAGGCAGTGCTGCTGATGTTCTACATTCAAGAATAAGTGGAGAAATAATGGAATTAGTTCTGGTGAAATATCAGGGCAAAAACTGGAGTGGACATTTCCGTATACGTGATACACTTCCGGAATTCTTTCTTGTGTGTTTTACTTCTGACTCCACAGAAGTGATGACAGTCGACCTGTCAATACATGTCAGAAGAGTTGGCATTCGGATGGTGCTATCTGTCTTCAGTCCCTACTGGCTAATCAACAAGACTTCTCGGGTTCTCCAATATCGTTCAGAAGATATTCATGTGAAACATCCAGCTGATTTTAGGGATATTATTTTATTCTCTTTCAAGAAGAAGAACATTTTTAGTAAAAATAAGGTGTGTTTTTGTTGATATAACAAGTCAAAATAAGTTCCTATTTGGAAACTAGGGAGTCGTTAGCCCCTCCTAAAATCATGCTTAACCTGTTTGCTAAGTGCTGTTGATATGATTTAGGTCTCGAGACCAGACCTGAGGCCCTGAACCTAACTGTCCCCTATACCTGGGCTCCTGAACATTAAAGAGAAAAAACCAACATGATATAGAAAAACGTTAGTTACATGCAAACAAGTGGTTAGAATAAGATGGAACTTGGAGACATTGTAGAAAATAGGTCTACCTTTCATCTAGTGCCAATATTCCACCTTTGTGTGGAAATTACCTAAAAATTGGTACAGCGGTCTGGTAGGGTTAAGGAATACATAGTGGGATGTTAGGAACCGACAGCAGCAGTCTCCAAGGCTGAGTTACCCTTTTCTCTAGCGCCCCTAGAATTACTTCTGCTCTTGAAGTAGCATTGGGTAGAAAGCTTGATTTTATGTAGTTTATCAGTGATGAAATGACATTTCAGAAGATAAACAGTTGAATTTGGTGTATGATACCTGAGCCCTTCTATGTATGAAGGACCAAGCCAGGCCTTTGAGAGAGAAACTAATGCCTACGCCTGGTCCTTTTTGTATGCTCTGGCCCCTTCTTTCTTTTCAGACTCATATGTTGGTATTGCTCTCACCACACACTTCCCAAGTACTTACCTCTAGGTCTTTGTGTATTCATCCTCTGCCTGGAATGCCTCTTCTATGATTTTCCTGTCTGCCTCATCTTTTCTGGTTATTTGCTTTTCATCCTTTGTCATTCTGCTCAGATCTGACATATGTGAAAGATTTTCTGACCTAGAACGTGGTTCTCAAATTTCAGTGTGCATTAGAATCACCCCTAGAGGGCTTTTGAAATACTAGTTGATTGCTGGGTCATGCCCTCATAATTTGATTCAGTATGTCTGGGTGGGGCCTGATAATTGCATTTCCAATAAATTCCCAGGTGATGCTGATGGTGTTGGTCCAGGCACCACACTTTGAGAACCACTGTCTTAGAGTGCTGGTTAATTCTAATACATGGTATTATAATAACTGTTTATCTGTATGACCTTTGCTTGTCTCAGGTTTTGTATAATATAGTTGGGTGTGTGGAGCTTAATACAGGAACACAGGTCTCTTCTGTAAAACTCTCTAAATCCCATAGCCAGAATAAACTTTTTACCCTTTCACCTTGGTAGCATTTTGTACCTTTTGTATGGCTCTTAGCACATTGAATTTTGCATCATAATTAAAATGTATTTCCTATCTCTCTGTTTAGTTGGAAGCTCATGAAGAGAGGAACTGTGTCCTATTGTCCATTCTGCTTATCACAATGCCTTTTATTTAATGTTGCTGGATAATGTTAAAAGTTCAACTCTGTGCTATAACTTTATTTCTTAGCTCTATATCATAATTCTGACACTGGAAAATATTTTACATTTTAGTTCTTTTTAAAACAACAGAAGGTCTCATTGGTATAGATCTTTAAATTCAGTATACTCATTGCATAGGTAAATGAGCAGGTCAGAACATTGCTTTTATTGTATTGACCCCCAGAGTTTTGTGGTTCTGATACCCATTTGCAGTATGGCTTTAATTACATTTTTCTGTGTCCCATGATACTAAATTTCTAGTGGTCTAGCAACTTTCCATCAAATAGAATTAATATAGTCTTTTAGGTTTTTTTATATGATGGTATGTGTTCTCTGGTCTAGGTACAATTAAAAATTTCAACTAGTGCCTGGTCCAATGGCTTTTCATTGGATACAGTGGGAAGTTATGGATGTGTGAAGTGTCCTGCCAACAATATGGAATACCTGGTAAGATTCTGTTTCCTTATTTACCTTTGAATTTATTCATAACATAAGGAGGTGATGTAAGTCTATAAACTTTTTAATTCAGAATATTATATCTCTATAAATTTCTATGGCCACTTAATAACATAGCAAAACCAGAATTTGTCAAAGTTGAATCTATCCAAGTAAGCAACTTGGTAAGTATTCATCATGTATTGGAATCCTCCTTTCATTCTGCTCCCTGCCAAGCATTTCTTAAATCTTTAATTTGACTGAAAATTTGAACAACCTGATGCTAGTTGACCTATTTAGTTCCACTTTGAATTTTCATCTTACTTTATTAACAGCAGAGATAATAAATGGAGCAAAACTTGAGCCTCTACAGTAATTATAAAACATCTTATGTTTGGAATGTTAAAAAGTAAAGAAAACAAATAAATTAAATCTTTTATTACAAGTAATCATTAGTTAAATTGCCAGTTGATATTTCTTGAGTTGATTTTTGATGTAGCCAAACTAAAACCAAAATTGTTCTTACTAGTGAGAAGATAATCATTAATGGAATATGGCTTTAGTAGTTACTTTATAGTAGGTACTTTAAGAAATCATATTTTTAAATGTTTTAAGAAGTCTCTGTGTGAATGGTGTGTGTGTGTGTGTGTGTGTGTGTGTGTGTGTATGTATTTCATAGAAGCTGTATAAAGTATTGGGAAATGATAAGCTTGTTTGTTTCCTTCCCACAGGTTGGTGTTAGCATCAAAATGAGTAGTTTTAATCTTACACGAATAGTTACTCTGACTCCCTTTTGTACCATTGCAAATAAGTCCTCATTAGAACTAGAAGTTGGTGAAATTGCATCTGATGGCTCCATGCCAACTAATAAGTGGAACTATATTGCTTCTTCAGAGGTAAAATTTTCCTTTAATATAACTGGCTCCTAAAATGTACAAATAAATATAGACATATAAATAAGAGTTGTATCTACCTCTTTGTCATACTCACTTTGCTATCATATTTGTGTGTTAAAATATGACAGCCAACTTTGAAAGACTTTTCTTATGCAATGTAAGCATAGGTTAAAAAAAGAAACTTGTTGATGATATTTACCACTAGCCCAGTCTATGTGGTTAACACTAATTCTCTAGTTCTTCCTATATGTATAGAATGCGATATAAAGATAATGTAAATAAGTTTTATCTCAGTAGTTAAGATAATGTATTCTGTATTTAAGTAGCTTATAATCTTGTTGGAGGGCTTAAGACTCATAAATTAACACATGGGAAAAAAAGATAGTATATACCAGGATATAGGTGGTTATAAATTTCTGAATAGGTGAGCTGGAAGACTCCTTGAAAATTTCCTATAATTCAATCCCTGTACTTTACAGAGAAAGACATTTAATCTCATACTTATCTAAGGTTAATAAGGTTATTGGAAGTTGAGGTCATTGTGGTATACATCAAAGGGGAAAGTTTCATAGAAGAGGTGACATTTGAACTAAACTTTGTAGGCTGGGAGTAAGATTTGAGGAAGTGAAGAGAATAAGGGTATGAGTAGGGGCGGGACAGGTGCAAAGACAAGAATTTGAATTTACCTGAGTTTTCAACCAAACCAGCTGACCTTAAGGATAGAGCCATTCTTCTATATATCTCAAAAAAAAATTCTAAAATTATTTTAAAAATACTTAGTAAAAGTTTAAGAAGAAGGATTCTAAATATAATACCAACAGATTGAGAATGCTACGAGGCATGCACTCTCCAAGGCACTTACAATGATCTCCGCAGACTTGGCAACACATGCTCATTATCTTTTTATCTTTGATGTGGGTTTGGTGACAGTAGTATTTTTATTCAGAGATAGAATTCACTCAATATTCTCTAACAGAGAGACATTTTGTATTAGGAGCTAAAATCTCAGTTTTATAGATAAGAAAACAGGCTCAAAAAGTATATGCTTTGATTCAGATCAAACAGCTGGGAAGATAATGTTAGTAGTACTCCCAGCAAGACCTGTAGACTCTGCTCTGCCTTTACATATCTTTCTGGTTTATTCTGGATAAGATAATCTGAGATAATTCATAGTGCATTAAGGAATTAAAGTAAGATATGCACAAAAAGTGTTATTAAGATTATAGTTTTTAAATATTTGAGATATTTGGGGCATTCTTAATCAGTAAGATCTCAGTTTCTCATATTGTAATCTATACTAATAAAAGCATAATATGCTAATTAGACCAGACAGCCAAATGACCTTCCGGATGTCATTCCAGACATCCTGGACAAAGCCGTGGTGGCGGGGGTGAGACAGAGGTGGTTAGGGGCGATCAGGCTGGCAGGGGAGCAGTTAAGGGCAATCAGGTCGGCAGGGGAGCAGTTAGGGGGTGATCAGGCAGGCAGGCAGAGGTGGTTAGGGGCAATCAGGCAGGCAGGCAGAGGGGTAGGGGCAATCAGGCAGGCAGGTGAGTGGTTAGGAGCCAGCGGTCCTGGATTGCGAGAGGGATGTCCGACTCCCTGCAGGATCGGGTCTAAACCGGCAGTCGGACATTCCCTGAAGGGTCCTGGTTTGGAGAGGGTGCAGGCCAGGCTGAGGGACTCCCTGCTTCCCCCCCCCCACCCCGCACAAATTTTGTGCACCGGGCCTCTAGTCATTTCATAAAGATGTATAGACTAATATATCTATAGTCTTCTGATGGAGTTTCTTTGATTTCATAAATAGTCGTATTATCAATCATTTTAATATGAGATGTAGAGGGAATATTTTAAGGAACTTAGTAATAATTGAAACAGGATCCTATTTAGAAGTGAAAACTTAATTAACCACTGTCATATTTATACCATGGAATTGTTTTAAGACTGATATTAACTTTTCTATTTTTAGTGTCTTCCATTTTGGCCTGAAAATTTGTCAGGCAAACTTTGTGTGAGAGTAGTAGGCTGTGAAGGATCCTCCAAACCATTCTTTTATAACCGACAGGATAATGGCACTCTATTGAGCTTAGAAGATCTGGTAGGTTTTCATGTTTTAAAGTAAAATATCTCTGATTTATAAAATTTGCTTTAAAATATTTTATTAAAACATGTTTTAAAATCTGCTTGTAATTATATGAAGGTACTACTGTATCAATATGTCATGCCATACGTATATTTGTAAGAGATCAGAGCCAGTGTGCTTTTCATAAGAATTTAAGAAAAACTTTTTGTGTCTACATAGCTGATTGAAATTCTAAATGTAAGTGCATATTAAAGCATTACCTCAAACATACTTTTTCTCCCCTATAATAGAATGGGGGTATCTTGGTGGATGTAAACACTGCTGAACATTCAACGGTCATAACCTTCTCTGATTACCATGAAGGATCTGCACCTGCTCTGATAATAAACCATACACCCTGGGACACCCTCACATATAAACAGAGGTATGAACTAAAAGAGTTCATGGAAAATCGTATTTTCTTCTGGCCCAAAATTCCTCTAAGAAACACTTGAGACTAAATATGTTCCACGTTCCGAATGTGTTCAGTTTAGAAAGGTAATATGGAACACATGCTGTTTAATACTAATACCATCAGCAGGTTTTGAGACAGTACTCTATAATCAAACACAATATTTCTGCAGCAAAATTTATGAATGTTTATACCAATTGGGATAAATAAAACTATTAATAGTCTCACATTATTTTTTTCAGATCAGGTTTTGCTGCCAAATGACTGTCAAAATCAAACTTATAGAAAAATCTGTGGACTTTTGGAGTTTTCTAAATTTCAGAAAAGGAATTGTGAATCTGTTTAAACATTATTCTTTTGTAATCTGATGATGCTTAGTGAACCTCTCCCTATAAATTTATATCCAGTTTTTTATTGATAGGGGTAGTAAAAGATTAAATGGGAGGATATTGAGTAGATAGTCTTGTTGACTATATAGTACACCCTGATGATACCATCTACACTAATAAAGAGAAACATGCAAATTGACCATCACTCCGTCACTCTGCTATACCCACCAGCCAATCAGGAGCAAGTATGCAAATTAACACAGCTAAGATGGCCTCGGCCACGGAGCTGGAGTGAGCAGGAGGCTTGGGTTGCCCCCGGCGATGGAGGAAGCCAAGCTTCCTGCCTGCCCTGGCTGGCCCTGGGCTCCGCTCAAGGCTACAAAGTTTCAATTATAGAAGATAAATAAATCCCAGATACCTGCTTCCAGCCCGCCCTGGCCTCCGCTCAAGGAGGCGCTGAAGAAAAAAAAAAAAAGAAAAGAAAACAAAGAGAGGCTGGGAGCTTGAGTCGCAGGGGGGCGTGGCCAGCCTGAAAACAGCCATCAGCCCCTCACCCAGGCTGGCCAGGCACCCCTTCGGGACCCCACAACCCTGAAGAGGCTGTGGGCAGCCTGAAAATGGTCCTCAGCCCCTCACCCAGGCTGGCCAAACCCCCGTGGGGTGAGGGTCCCCGCTGGGGGGCTTGGCCAGCCTGCAAACAGCCATCAGCCCCTCACCCAGGCTGGTCAGGCACCCCAGTGGGGACCCCCACCCTGAAGGGGGTGTGGCCAGCTGAAAACAGCCCTCAGTCCCTCACCCAGGCTGGCCAGGCACCCAAGCGGGACCCCCACCCTGATCCAGGACACCCTTCAGGGCAAACTAGCTGGCCCCCACCCGTGCACCAGGCCTCTATCCTATATAATAAAAGGGTAATATGCAAATTGACCCTAACAGCAGAACGACTGGGAATGACTGGTCACTATGACACACACTGACCACCAGGAGGCAGACGCTCATTGCAGGAGATGCCCCCTGGTGGTCAGTGCTCTCCCACAGGGGAGCTCTGCTCAGCCACAAGCCAGGCTGACAGCTGCTAGCACAGCGGTGGTGGTAGGAGCCTCTCCCGCTTTTTCAGCAGCACTAAGAATGTCCGACTGCAGCTTAGGCCTGTGCCCCACTGGCAAGTGGACATCCCCCGAGGGCTCCCGGGCTGCCAGAGGAATGTCTGACTGCCAGCTTAGGCCTGATCCCCTGGGGAGCGGGCCTAAGCCAGCAGGTGGACATCCCCTGAGGGGTCCCAGACTGCGAGAGGGCACAGGCCAGGCTGAGGGACCCCCCCGAGTGCACAAATTTTTGTGCACCGGGCCTCTGGTTATATAATAATGGATGATACCATTTTATAATAATAGTTTTAAACCCTTATAGTATATAACATTATATATTTGCAAAGAATTATTATAAATCTGCAAGGCATTGCTTTATTATAAAGTAATTCTACCAATATAATTTCATATATATATATATATATATATATATATATATATATATATATCATAATGCCTTACATATTTGTCTGTTCTTAACTCTCATGGCTTGAATACACTGAGAGATTTAAAAATGCAGATTAAGATGGAAACCTAATTGTGTTACTTTTAATTTTTTTAGTTCTCGGAAAAGCTGTTTATATTATGTGGACCAATACTTTTTAAACTTTAATGATCAATTTCAAAATTTCCTGGAAATCTTGTTAAAATGCATATTCTGATTTAGTAGGTTTTAGATGGGGTCCAGGATTTTGTATTTTCAGCAAGCCCAGTTAATGCTGATGCTGCTGGTCCACAGACCACACTTGGAATGGTGACAGTATGGACCCAGTTATGTTTTTTCTGTGAATCATATTTCTTATGCATTTTATTTAGTTAAAAAGCTTACATTTAAGCACTGCTACTATTCACAGCTTTTTTTTTTTTTTACAGGTGTGCTCTGACATACCACTTTGTTTACCTTAATGAATTCTATTGGTGTGATCATCCTTGTATCAATTTAGAGAGTATACTGAAACCTTGGAAAGAGAAATATTCTGTTACCTCAAGCTTCAAAACCATTAGTTTACTGGGCTTTTTAGGCTATTCATTTTTAAGCAGATTTGTGTTTAATTATTAAAGGAAATTTTATAAGATTTCTGTGCCAGTTTCTATCTCAGGAAAACATAGTCTGGGTTTTTCAGGCCGATATTTTAATCTTCCATCGGTTGTGTTTCAGTGGGTTACAGGAAGAAGTGAAATTGCTGCCAAGACAAGCTCGACTTTTTGCCTGGGCAGACCCTACTGGTACCAGAAAACTTACATGGAGATATGCAGCAAATATTGGGCAACATGATCTATTAAAGGTATCATTTGATGTGAATGATGGCAAAGGAAGTAAACAAGCTAGCTTCACACAGTTATCTTTAGTTTTTGAACTAAAAATGAATTGGGAATAAATTACTTTTGGACTTTAGATTGCAAATAGTTCATACCAATATTTAATCTAAGATATGTCAAAATAATTCATTTACAATTTCAAAATAGGCCCGCTTCATCTTGTCTAAGTAAAGGTCAGCAAAGCACTTTTTTATTTACCTGTTTTTAAAAGGAAGGAATTTTAAGGCTAAATGAAAAACAACTTTGTTTTGAACATACACATACCACTGTTGGCTGAGAGATTTTTAGGCATGCTTTCCAATCAAGGCCATATTTTTTTTAAATTAAAGGAGTCATCCCACTCTGACCCCACCCCTTTCCCTCTGGCCATCATCACACGTATGTCTACGTGCCGTGCATATATGTTCGTTGGCTGATCCCTTCACCTTCTTTTATCCAGTCCCCTCCTCACCCGCCGCTGACAGCTGTCAGTCTGTTCCATGTATCCATGCCTCTGTTTCTAACAATTACAAAACTATTTCCATACTCTTGTTAACATCCTTTATTTATTTTTTTCCAAGAAAGCAAGAGATGAAAAGCACGTAGTAGGTACTTGTACTACCTGTTGAAATGAAATGTGGTTATATTTATGTTAAGCCCAGATGAAGAGGAATCATTATTTTAATCTCTGAAAACACTAATCAAGCATCATATTTTCAGGCTTTTCTTGGTGAACTTACTATAAATTGATCACCATATTTTGACTGTTTAACAGTGTGATGTATATAAATTTTTGCAGTGTTATAAAATTTTAAAACAAAAATAAACTAGGTTAGTTTTACCTGAGGCCTAATAAACGTCTGAACCATTCTGTTGTCCATGTTGGAGACAAGTAAGCATCTTATGGCATTGGTGTCATTGAAGGCTATTCTTGTTCCTGCTAAGTGCCTTTTGAGCATAAACTAGGTAATTCAGACTAAGGTATAAAAAAAAATTAAGCACTCTCAATCTTTATTATTGTTTGAAAAATGGGTGAGATGTTTTGAAATAGATTAGAAGTTTATTTTGGTGGTTAGAGTTTTCCAATTTATAGTCATGCTTTTTAAACTTTTATGAACTTTCTAGTTACTGTAGTTCAACTTTATGGAATGAAAACTATTCGTGGGTTTAATATAAAGTCTCTTTAACCCCCAGGATGAATGTGGACAGTTTCCATATGATGCAAACATTCAGATACACTGGGTGTCGTTCCTGGATGGGCGCCAGAGAATTTTGCTTTTCACTGATGATGTTGCCTTGGTTTCCAAAGCACTGCAGGCAGAAGAAATGGAGCAGGCTGATCATGAAATAACCTTTTCTCTTCATAGTCTTGGGCTTTCCCTGGTTAACAATGAAAAGAAGCAAGAAGTTTCATATATTGGGATAACCAGGTACGGAAGAAGGAAGATAAGGCATCAGAAATCTTTAAAAGACATTGAGGTCATAATATCAAATTTGAGAGTAAATTTTTACCTGTTCTGAATTTTATATACTGTACATTCTTTCAGGAAAACTTTACAGAACATTTGTTTTCACTGCTAGATGGTTGAATACCACATAAGATAGAAAGATGCCTAAGATAATATCTTTGCCCTTACAATACTCATCCTCAGTTGGTGGGTAAAAAAAGATTTGCTTCTTTCTTTGTTGTTTATATGTGCTTTTCTAAGTGAATTATAAAAACACAAAGAAATGCTACAAAGAAGTATGCACATATACAATGGAAATACAGAGTTAGAAGCAACTAATTCGTGTGGTAGAGGCTGAAGAAACTGGCAGGGGACAGGGGAAGCCAACCACATGGGTCAGATAAATTAGAAAAAGGTTCGTAGAGGAGGCAGTATTTGACACGGGTATGTAATTGTTAGTGGATGATTATTTAGAACTTGTTAATAGTGATGGGACCAGTTTCTCTAGTTCTGCTTATACCTTTATAAGAATAACTAGAGGCCCGGTGCACGAAATTCGTGCACTGGGGATGGGTGGGGGTCCCTTAGCCCAGCATGTGCCCTCTTGCAGTCCCGGACCTCTCCCTCGTTACTGCACACCTGCTTGCTGCTTCCTACCATTCGGCTTGCTGCTCCTTAGTGCTGCCATGAAGGCCTTGGGTCTGCTGGGTGCCGCGCCTGCGGGTTTGTGTCTCTGATACCCCCAGCAGCCCCAGCACCTTGATGGCGGGGCTTGGGGCTGCGGGTCTTTGACACCCAGAACAAAGAACATGGGTACAGGTCTCTCCCTCTGCAGTCGCTGCTGGGTACAGGCCCCCGCTGTGGAGGGCGGGAGGGCCCGGGTGCAGGCCAGACGGCAACCCCCAACCTTGGTGCTGGGGCTGCTGGGGCCCTGAATCAGCCAGGAGGCAGTGCTGTACGCCTGGCAGAGGGCCCCTGGACCCCGGACCCTGCGTCCGGGCCTTCCCGCCCTCCGATGCCATGGCGATCCTGGGGATCCGCCAGGCAGCCGCACCCAGCCAGTGAGGTCCGGGGTTGCTGCCTGCATGACCCCAGCCCTCCCACTCTCCGATCAGCAATGGGATCCTCCGTGCAGACAGCTGGCAAACCCTGGCCCAGGGGAGTCCGGGGTTGCCGTCTGGCCTGCGCTCGGGCCCTCCCGCCCTCCGATGGCATGGCGATCCTGGGCGCAGGCCAGCTGGCAACCCCGGCCCCAGTGGGGTCCGGGGTTGCTGCCTGGCCTGCACCTGGGCCCTCCCGCCCTCCGATCGCCAATGGGATCACTCCGCCCAGGCCAGTGGGGTCCGGGGTTGCCGCCGGGTTTTCCAATAACGATCACTGGCTGGGGGGTGGGGGAAGGCGGCCTTTGCCCACCCCCTAGCTCTTACCTGCCGCCTGGGTTGCCATCACCATTTTTCAGTCCTTCCCCTTTCGCCTCCCGTATGCAAATTAGCCGCCATTTTTTTTGGGCGGTTAACCGCCATCTTGGCTGACAGTTGATTTGCATAAGGATACGCTGATTAGCCAATGGGAAGGGTAGCAGTCGTATGCCAATTACCATGTTTCTCTTTTATTAGATTAGATATTTGAATTTATTTATTTTGGTTTTTCTGATCACACTAACTTTGGTAAAAGACTCACTTTTTGGAGCATGAGGGTGGAATGGTGAACATGTGATCATATATAATCAACATAGAATCTATTGATAGTTATGTGTTTAGTGAAATAAAAAAATTGAATAAACAAAGAAACCATGTATATGGGGCACTTTGTATAACACCTGACAGATTAAGCTTTCTATAAATGCTATCACAATACCATTAATATAATATTAACATATTTATGTATATGTGAGTAATATATTCTCTTGGGTGTACATTTCAGTATTATATAGTGTCTTTAAAGTTTTTAAATTTATTGATTGATTTTGTTTAGAGAAGAAGGGAGAGAGGGAGGGAGGGAGCATCAATTTATTGTTTCACTTATTTATGCATTCCTTGGTTATTTCTTGTATGGGCGTGACCAGGGATCAAACCCACAACCAAGGTGTATGGGGACGATGCTCTAACCAACTGAGCTACCCAGCCAGGACTCAGTCTTGTATTGTGTTTTTATTATTATTATTTTTTACCCTAAAGTTTATTTATCAAATTTTATCAATGAACTGCGCTTTAAAATAGGGGCAGTTCATTGGCAAACCATATAAGTACAGAAACCTTTTTCAAGTGTATTGTGTTTTTAAACTAAATATGAAAATCATTTTAAAAACATATAAATCCATTTTTCTTTTCCCTCTTGTTCTTTGACATAATGTATTTATACTTTAATATTATATATGCTATTAGAGTATATTGTCAGATTGGCTTTTATTTATAAGGTCATTTTAAAACTTCATCTAAAAGAACTAGAGTACCTTTTTTCTGACATATTGCACATTCAGTAAGGATGTGTACTGAGGAAAAGTAAGTCAGTTACACAGTATTTTAAAATAGATTTAGTTTTTTGAGCAGTTTTAGGTTTATAAGAAAACTAGAGGCCTGGTGCATGAAATTTGTGCACGTGGGGGGGGGGCCTCAGCCTGGCCTGCAACCTCTCCAATCCAGGACCCCTCGGGGGATGTCCGATGCCAGTTTAGGCTCGATCCCTATGGGACAGTCGGACATCCCTCTCACACTCCAGGACAGCTGGCTCATAACTGCTCACCTTCCTGCCTGATTGCCCCTAACTGCCCTCCCTTGCCTGCCTGATCGCCCCTAATTGCCCTACCCTGCCAGCCTGATCGTCCCTAACTGCTCCCCCCTGCTGGCCTGATCACTCCTAACCACCCCTGCCTCGGCTCCACCACCATGGCTTTGTCCAGAAGGACGTCTGGAAGGTCTCCTGGTTTAATTAGCATATTACCCTTTTATTAGTATAGATCAGTGTTTCTCAACCTTCCTAATGCCGCGACCATTTAATACAGTTCCTCATGTTGTGGTGACCCCCAACCATAACATTATTTTCATTGCTACTTCATAACTGTAATTTTGCTACTGTTATGAATCATAATGTAAATATCTGATATGCAGAATGTATTTTCATTGTTACAAATTGAACATAATTAAAGCATAGTGATTAATCACAAAAACAATATATAATTATATATGTGTTTTCTGATGGTCTTAGGTGACCCCTGTGAAAGGGTCATTTGACCCTCAAAGGGGTAGCAACCCACAGGTTGAGAACCTCCGGTATAGATGATACTGTAATGGTAGATACATGTTATACATTTGTCAAAACCCATACAATTTATAATACAAAGAGCATCTCTAACATAAACAACATAAAAAAGGGACTTTAAATAATGATGTATCATTATTAGTTCATTAATAGTAACAAATGTACTCACTATTTCTAGATATCAATAATAGAAATATTATTTGTTTATGTGTTTAGCCATGGTGGTGGGGCCAAGGCAGAGGTGGTTAGGGATGATCAGGCTGGCAGGGAGGGAAGTTGGGGTGATCAGGTTGGCAGGAGGGCCAGTTGTGGGCTAGCAGGCCGGCTGGGGGGGCAGTTGGGGGCGAGCAGGCTGGCGGGGGGGGGGGGGGCAGTTGTGGGCGATCAGGCCGGCAGGCAGAGTGGTTAGGGGCTATCAGGCAGGCAGGCAGGTGAGCGGTTAGGGGCCAGAAGTCCCGGATTGCAAGAGGGATGTCCGACTGCCAGTTTAGGCCCTGTACAGAAATCCCCCGAGGGGTCACAGATTGGAGAGGGTGCAGGCCGAGCTGAGAGACATTTCCCCCTATGTGCATGAATTTCATGCACCAGGCCACTAGTCTTATATAGTAAAAGCCTAACATGCTAAGTGTCCAGTCATCCTGTTAGCCGTTCAACCAATCAAAGCGTAATATGTTAATGATATGCTAAGGCTGGTCAACCGCTCGCTATGACATGCACTGACCACCAGGGGCAGAGAGTTGCCTGGTCGACCAGTCGCTATGATGTGCACTGATCACCAGGAGGCAGATGCTCTGACTGGTAGGTTAGCTTGCTTGATCAGGACTGAGCGAGACGGGCTGGACATGCCCTGGAGCCCTCCCACGGTTCCTCCCCAGCTGGCCAACCTCCCACATCCCTCCCTGGCCCTGATCGTGCACTGGTGGGGTCCCTCCTCCTGACCTGCGCCCTCTCACAATCCAGGCTGTGCCCCCCTCCCCCAAGTGCATGGATTTTGTGCACTGGGCCTCTAGCATAGAATAGTTTCATTACCCTAAAAGTCACCAGTGCTCTACCTGTTCATCCCTCCCTTTTTCCCCCTAAACCACTAATCTTTTTACTGTCTATAAGTTTTCCAGAATGTCATGTCATTGGAATCATATGGTGTATAGCCTTTTCATACAGGCTTCTTTCGCCTAACAATGTCCTTTCAAGATTACTCATTTTTTATGGCTTGATAACTTTTATTTTTTGTACTGAATAGTATTCCATGTCTGGATGTACTATAGTTTATTTATCCATTCACTCACTGAAAGACAGTCCTGGTTGCTTGCAAGTTTTGGCAATTATGAGTAAAGTTACTATAAACATTCACATGCAGGTTTTTGTGTGGATACTAAGTTTTCAACTCATTTGGGTAATTATAAAGGAGCATGATTGATGGATCATATAGTTAAAGTATATTTAATTTTATAAGAAACTGCCAAATTGTCTTCTAAAGTGGCAGCACTAATTTTGCATTCCCACTGAGAATACAAAATGAATGAGATTTCCTGATGCTCCACATCCTTGCCCACATTTGATGATGTCAGTGTTCCAGGTTCTGGCTATTCTAATAGGTGTGTAATGGCATCTCGTTGTTATTTTGATTTGCAATTCCCTAATTACATATGATGTTGATCATCTTTTCATATGCTTAATTGCCACCTGAATATTTTCTTTTAGCCCTGTGCTAAAAGTATCCAATATATATTGACATTTCCAAACCAAGCATGTGTCACAATATACCCAACTCCCAGAAAAGCAATGGCCAGAAAAATGAAAAAATTTAAGACTAAATAACGACAGCAGCTTTTCTTTAGAAAAATAAAATGAGGTTATAACCAAAGTTAGTTTCTGAATGACTCGTTTGTAAGTCAAGCATGGAAAGCCTTTTATCGTGGTGAGTTAATTGAACAATGTGATTGTAACAGCTGAAGAAATGTATCCAGAGAAAATAAACGTAGGACCATTAGTCTTTTGGTGAGAACAGTTGTTTGAAGAATTGAGGACATACAGAGCATCAATAGTCAATTATAAAACAAGGCCAGTTATTTTGATAAGTCAACAGGTGTTACCAATACTGCTCAGTTGTATACATATTTGAGAAGGCAGTGCTGAATTTGAAGTGACTAAAGAATTAGCCTCTATGAATAGTTAGCAAAGAACAAATAGGTGAAAATATTTTCAAACAAGACTTACTGTGGTGATCATTTCACAGTATATACAAATATTGAATAATTAGGTTGTAACCTGAAACTAATTTGTTTTATGTTAATTATACGTCACAAATTTAAACATAAATATGTGTTTTTCTCATTATTAATAGACTTGTGTTTTTAAAAATTATACAAAATTGTTATTTTTCTGTTTTGAATTTCATCAATTAAAAAACTAGTGGAAGATTTCTTTTCCTCTCTCATTATTTAAGTTGCTACATAGTAACTTTAATGTTGTCTCAGCCACAGAGCCTAAAATATTTATTATATGGTCCTTATAAAAGTTTGCCAATTCTTTAATTGATTGATGTCAACTTGTGATAGAGAAACATTTCCCACTGCTTCTTTTCCTTATGTTACTTTATAATACAGGTATATTCTTGTATTTCAAAAATATCTCTTGTATAAATGTAATTTTCAGAGAAGATTGATAGTTGCAATAATTTTGAGTTGAATGACAGTTCCACAAACTGAAATATGTGTTCCTAATTTAATTTTCTTTATGAATTATTTTAGTTCTGGTGTTGTTTGGGAGATGAAACCAAAACAAAAATGGAAGCCTTTTAGTCAAAAGCACATAATGTTACTGGAACAATCCTATAAGAAATATCAAGCAGCAAAACAACATGGCTGGATCAAACTAGACAATAATTTTGAGGTATGTCAGAATTTTTTGTTTTTGATTTTATATATGTACTAGAAGCCCGGTGCACAAAAATTTGTGCACTGGCAGGGGAGGGGGGCGGGGGGAGGTATCCCTCAGCCCCACTTGTGCCCTCTCACAGTCTGGGACCCCTCAGGAGATAACCACCTGCTGGCTTAGGCCCGCTCCCCGGGTGGCAGATGGCAGGCCCGATCCCTCGGTGCCTGCCCCGCCTCCCCGGGTCGCGCACACGGCAGGGCCGATCAGGGGGTTGGGGCGCCGCCCCGGGTCGGGTTGCACGTGGGACGCCCGGGCGGGCCGGCCGATCGCTGCTGCCCTGCCCAGCCGCCCCAGGTCAGGTCGCACATGGATGCCCGCTGCCCTGGTTGCAGATAGCAGGGCTGGATGGCGGCAGGGCAGGCGGGATGGCGCTGTCCCGCCCTGCCTGCAGTATGCAAATGAGCCACCATCTTTGTTGGCGGTTAATTTGCATATCTTGCTGATTAGCCAATGGGAGGTGTAGTGAAGGTATGGTCAATTACCATGTTTGTCTATTATTAGATAGGATTTTGTTGGTGATGGTGCTAATAAGTAAAATTTTACTATCCAAGTGAAAATGTGTGTGAGGAAGCTAATTTATTAGTAAATAAATTCATTTATTAGGATTGGCATGACTAATATTTATTAATATATTTTTATTAGTATATTTTTAATTAAAATACATTGTTATTAAATCATATGCTGTAGTACATTTTAATAATCTATTTACAAGACAAATAGTTTCACAGAATTAGTTTTGTTGTCAGATTATGGAGAAATTAAGATTGGTTGAAATATTTTTTTATTGGTATTGAATTATACCAATATGTATTGCCTAATAAAGACTTGTACAAAATTATATATTTTAATGATGGAAAACTTGCTCAATTAAATTAATTAAATGTAATGATATGTCCACAAAGGAGGGGAGATGTCCACAAAGGTGTACATAGGCCCTTCCAGTGTTGACTCTGAAAGTTAATTTGCTCCAAGAAGACCCCAGAATCTTGACTGCAATTTCTAGCTTGTTCTGATTCAGTCATACAGCTTTTTGTCTTTGTTATCTGATGGTTGAGTTACATTGGCTACCAGATATCCTCCCCATCCTTCCCTCTCCCCCATAAATGTCAGCCATGCGCAAATGAAAATAAATAACTGTACAATTAGTGTCAGTTATAAATAAGCTGTCAACTATTCGTTGTTTAACTTTGTTAAAACAAAGTTTAAAAATTATCTAGGATTATCTATGGCTATTGAAGATTTTTAAAAAAATATAAAGCATGACTTCCTTTAAGTACAGTTTATGTAATTGAAAAGTTCTCAATTGTTTTCGTTTTCCCCATACCTTTAGTATAAAAGTGATGATTCTGTTTCAAACATCTCAACTGTATTTCACCTTAAGGTAGATATTTTGGTGAGGCAGAAATTAAGATATTTTTCCCTTTCAATTTGTGAGAAAATGAGTATTTAAAATGGGCCACAGTGCTAATTAATTCCTGCTCATCACAAACACATGTTCTTTTTTCCCCCCCACAGGTCAATTTTGATAAAACTCCAATGGAAATGCGCCTCCCTGTTCCGTGCCCTATAAAGCGAGATTTTTTATCAGGAATTCAAATTGAATTTAAGCAGTCTCCCCACCAGAGAAGTTTGAGGGCCAGATTGTATTGGCTTCAGGTACCACTGTCATCCTCACTTCAGTACCTATACAGACTGTTCCTGACTTACGATGGTTCGAATCACAATTTCTGGACTTTATAATGGTGTGAAAGCAATAAGCATTCAGTAGAAACTGTACTTTGAATTTTGAGTTCTGATATTTCCCCACATTAGTGATATGCAGTATGATAGTCTGGTGATGCTGGGCAGAGGCAGCAAGCCACATCTCCCCATCACGTGATCACGAGGGCAACAACTGATGCTCTGCAGGGTAGTATTAAATACATTTTTGACTTATGATATTTATCGGTATGTAACCCCATAACCCCATCATAAGTGAAGGAGCATCTGTATCTAATCACTTTGGGAGTCTTGGGGATTCTAGCATACATTGTAATTAATGTCTTTCTTTTCATTTGTATGTTTATTCTCCTTCTCTAAAATATCCTGTGGATTCAACATATTATTACCACCAAAGTCCAAAGATCTTGTCACGTTGAGACTATTTAATTTGACCAGTTAGCCTGCAAGAGTGGTTCCTTGAATTGAAATTGTTGTTTTTAAATACTCCTTTGAATTTTCATGAGACCCCCAAATAGCCTTTTCTTATGTCATTCTACCTGGGCTACATTGTAGGTTGTTTGGGCAGCTGCTTTGCTTGTTCCCTTCTTCTTTCCTTTCCTCTCTCCCTCTTTTTTTTTTCCTTCCTTTTAACTGATGGATATTATTTAGGACATTTTTCTTCTTTTTCTTCTTTCTACCTATCATTTGATTTCATATCCAGTCTCCATTTACATTTTATTTAAACATAGTTAAAATCTCACATGATCCATAGATACAAGTATTTTCATTAATGATGTACATGCTGTGTACTGTTAATGCAATGATGAGGATATTTACATATTCCTTCATATAAAAAGGCTTGCCCTTGCTGAGGTATATAAGAATTTTAGATTTAAGTGAAACTTCTAATAGTACCACATATACATACGGATCCTTAATTATGATGAAATTTGTGACATCTTCTATAGTATTGTCTCTGAAACGAAAAGTTTAAATTATTTGTAATCCTGCTGAGTTACTTTTCTTTTTTATCCCCCCAGGTTGATAATCAGTTACCAGGTACAATGTTCCCTGTTGTGTTTCATCCTGTGGCCCCTCCAAAATCTATTGCTTTGGATTCAGGTAAAAAACAAAAAAACAAAAATTAAGTTGAATATTACTCTGTGTCAGGCAAAAGTTATTTAGCTGGTTATATTCTCCTCTGTCAACCTGGAATAATAAATCCTCTTGTTTAATTTCCTTTTTGTTTTATATAAATAAGGAATTACATAAGGAAATGTGTTTTTGAATCTGAAAAAAAATTAAGTTGAGATATACTCTGTTTATAAAAGTTAAATAAATATTATTTTTACCTAATAGAAAGCTTGATTGCCTCTTTCTTGTTTTATTTCTTCCCCGTAGAACCCAAACCTTTCATTGATGTGAGTGTCATCACAAGATTTAATGAGTACAGTAAAGTCTTACAATTTAAGTAAGTACATTTTCCTTTATTTATCTAAAGGAATTTAAAAATGAGACTCTACTTTGAAAATAGTAAATTATTTTCTACCTGAACATATTAATCCACTTTTGGTCAAGTAATTTTCTATGTTGAAATAATTCCTTCAAATGCCTTCTCCACTTTGTTACTCTAATTTGTATATAAAATAGTTAGTGAAATATAAATGACATATGTATTTGTGAGATGTATTCTTTAAAGTAATCGCTGTGGACTCTAAAGAAAGGATAATACATGCTATATCATCTCGTCGTATTTGTCTCTTCTGTAACATGATAAGTGTGGGAATTTGGGACTTTAAATGCTAAGTATCACCTTCAGTGAAATCTGTAATGAAAAAAAATCTCAGTCTAAGTAAAGTAGACTTTGAGCTTGTTAACATGACACTTTTTAAGAGATAAAGGAATAAGTAATATGGCTTTTGGCAAAAATCAAAGTTGAAACATTGAAAATTACTAGGTTTGATAGAAACCCTTTTCCATTAAATAAAAATGTTTTCCTTCAGGTATTTTATGGTCCTCATTCAGGAAATGGCCTTAAAAGTTGATCAGGGGTTTCTGGGAGCTATAATGGCGTTGTTTACCCCAGCAACTGACCCTGAAGCCGAAAGGAAACGGGTAACAATTTTTATTTCTTGGAAAAATTATAAAACTTGAAAAATTAAATCAGCCATTTTTTGAAATAACTGTAGTAGAAGAAGAAAATTAAAATAGAAATTCTTGATTTATTTCTTTTTCAGACAAAGTTAATCCAGCAAGATATTGATGCCCTAAACACAGAATTAATGGAGACTTCAATGACTGATATGTCAGTTCTTAGTTTCTTTGAACATTTCCATATTTCTCCTGTTAAGGTTTGTTGTAATTATTATTTTGAAAATTTGGCAGAATTGTTGTAGAACTTTTAAAGGGGCTGTGTATAATCATGGGTTTCAATTTGTTGCATCAAATATTTGGTGGAATTTTGTTTGATAAGTTGAAATAATTAAGATAGTTCTCTGTAACATATGTATAACCATAATTCCCACAGAGAAACCACCAGAGCGTGCTTTCTAGTCTTGAATTAATAGCCCCTTTATTTAAGGAAGAAGCTGACAAAAGCATTTCTTAATTAAGCAAAGAAGTGCTCACCAACCTTTAATGTTTTGGTTGCACTTTGTAACTACTACCACTGCTTAAACAGAAAGCTATAATGGGTGCCCTCACCAGAATGTAAAAACGCTGAAGTTGCTATTATACTGTTGATGTGGTGTTTTTCACTCTTCCAACATCTGATTGTAACTAAGGGAGTAGAAAATTGGATACCTTTCACTTGCCTGATTTTGTACTTTATGAACCCATTTCCTTTTCTTCTTTTGTTGTTCTTTCTAGGTTTTATAGGAGAAGGTGACTGCTCAGGAAATTCACAAATGCTATCAACCATAATGCTGTAAACTTGTGTAATGGGGCAGATTAACAACTAAGTAACTCTAAAATATTGATGACCCATTACATTTTCAAAAACTGTTCACAGCACATTATTTTCGGTAGCATTCACCAATCCATTCAGCTAAGTGAGGGATTTATAAAATGGAATTATTTTAAATTGACGTATTAGTTTGGTGGTATCAGACATATCCAGTGTTAGGTTTAAAATTGATATTGTTTTATGTGGTAGTTTATATACAATTTCTTTTGCATTAAGTGGAAATAAGTTATTTCTGAGATTGAATAATACCTTCAAGAAATATTTATTGAATGGCTATGATCAAAGTTTCTGTGGGAGGTATAAAGTGACTTCATGGAGTTTATAATCTAGGGCGGTGATGGCGAACCTCTGACACGCGAACTCATTTTTTTTTGGTTGATTTTTCTTTGTTAAATGGCATTTAAATATATAAAATAAATATCAAAAATATAAGTCTTTGTTTTACTATGGTTGCAAATATCAAAAAATTTCTATATGTGACACGGCACCAGAGTTAAGTTAGGGTTTTTCAAAATGCTGACACGCCGAGCTCAAAAGGTTCGCCATCACTGGTCTAGGGAGTATTCAGGTTTTTAGGCACACTGGGAATTGTGCCATGAAGTTGAATAATTAAGGTTTTGAACTATAGTTACTTTCTTATCCCATGGTGACTTTGCCCTAGAGAAAGGCTGGATCTCTATCCATCTAAGCTTACCTTTCCTGGATCCCAACACTCTCTTGACTCTGCCTATGGGCAAAAGTCCACATCTAAGAAAAAAACCAACAACCAGGCTTTCCTGGCCTTACCCTAAGTCTGTTCTATTGAACTCTATCTGGGTTAGGTGGAATGCCTAGGGAATGGCAGAATGAGAAAGGAGAGTCATCTGTTCTGTTTACACAGGTCACAATTTGACCTTGTTTTCTGGCACTGCTGCACTAATGATACAGCACAAAGTAGAATAAGCTAAATGGGAATGTGAAAGTCTCATGTTTCAGTACTGAGGTGAAGGGGCACGTGGAAGCTGAATACATTATTATTACACTTTTAAAAACTTATTTAGCAACTTGCTAAATGGTTGCCATAATGGTCACTTATTGTTACTTGTTATTATTGTTACTTGTAATAGTAACAATTGTTATAGTTAATTGTTGCCATAAGTTATTTACCTAATTGGATGAAAATAATTGATTATCCATTTTGACTGGTAGCTTACTTGTGTGCCATTTGACATCTTTCTTCCTAAAATGATTATGCTATTTTTTAAAACATATTTTGGGCCCTCCATATAAACACAATCACATTTATACACTTTGAATGAAATTGTAGCTCTAAATTTGGAGCAGACTAATTTATATTTCACAAAATATATGAATCAGGTAAGAATGAGTTATTCTGTGATAATTATATACTGAGTAACAAATAATGGCTTTCTTTAGGACCCTAATGAAAGATACAACATTTGTTTGTATCTAAAATATGTGTATGTAAATTTTTTTGTTTTGTTTTTACCTTCTATTTATTGAGTATTATTTTTCTTTTAGTTACATTTGAGTCTGTCTTTGGGTTCTGGAGGTGAAGAATCAGACAAAGAAAAACAAGAAATGATTGCAATTCATTCCATCAATTTGCTATTGAAAAGCATAGGTGCTACTTTGACTGATGTGGATGATCTTATATTTAAGTAAGATTTATGTTAAAGTACATTGGGAGACTTTTGTACCAAGGTTATCTTTCTGGATATTAATTTCCTTCATTTTTGCTAGAATGTTAGCTTAGAAAAATGATAAGTCTTACTACTTAAACTTGAAGAGTTTGGTCCCTTTCTAGTTAATCTCTTTTGGTATGCTTATTTTACTCATAAAGATAAGGTAAAGAATCTTGTGTTTTCTTAAGTTATTAATATCTTGATAATACACTAATGTAGATTAAAATTGAATTATTTTAGTAGTTTATATATTGACCATTTTTTAAAACAATTATATTTAGAAATATGTAGCTACAGGGTAAGATTTCAGTATAATCATAAGGCAAATTATAGATTATAACTCTTTGCTGCATCTAATAGTATAATACTTAATGTGTGCCAGAAACATATATATTCAAGGAATGTTTATCGAATTGAATATTCATCTGTAGGATTAGAACAAGTAGTTACGTTGGAGAAAAAGACATATATCACTTTCACCTCAATTGTACACTATTAAATTTCGTGGACTCAAAGAATTAAAGATAAGTTCAAGTTGAAAAGACTAAGAAAAAATAGAAGTCAATTGCTATTAGGTCTCTGAATAAAGGAAGTCTAAGTTTAAAAGTAAAGGAAACACTTTATAACAAAATCAAGAAAATTTAAAAAAAATAATTGAGAAAATATGAAAAATATGACACAAAGGATTAAGAGTCTTCCTATTTAACATTCATGAGGAAAAGCTAAAGATTCCAGTGCCATATTGCCAGAGACAGTAAATGATAACTCATAAAAGGGAAGGTACAGTGGCTGATAGAGATCTGAAATATTACATTTTATTATTTATCAAAGAATATATGAAAGTTATAGCAAATTATCAAAAGATTTCAAAATATGAGCAATTCTAGTACAAAAAAGGGGTGAGCCTGAGAAAAGGGTACCTTTGAAAAAAACCTGTATGAATGGAAAGTGATATATATCAAGAGTCTTAAATGGTTTTAGTCTTTCACTCAGTAATTATTTTGGGGAGAATTCCATAAAAATATCTTTAAATTTAACCAAAGAGTTATATTCAAAATTTGGAAAATGCATGAGAGGAAGAATTGTTATGATACTTTACACAAAAGTGTTACATAGAATTTTGAATAACAGAGATAAATATTTATTCGTAACTAGAGTTCTGGTGCATGAAATTCGTGCAAGGGTAGGGTCTCTAGGCCTGGCCAGTGATCAGGGCCAATCAGGGCCTTCCTTCCCTGGGCTGCTGGCTGCTGGCCAGGGCCGTCCTTCGTTCCACGCTGCCCCCGGTGGTCACTGTATGTCATAGCGAGTGGTCAAACTCCCAGTTGGTTGAAATCCCGAGGGGACAATTTACATATTAGCCTTTTATTATATAGGATGTTAAGTGTAAAACTGCATACAGAATTTAAACATTTTAAAATTGTGTAGAAGAGAAAAGAAAGGATTCAAAGTGTTAATCACGGAAAGAAAAATTAAAAAATCCACTCTACGGGGGGATTATGGTTGACTTTTTTAAACCTTTTTATTTTTTTATGAAAGACTTGTATGAGAATGTACTATTTAAATAATAAATCTGTTACCATAATGTCAAGATCTCAAACATATATGTGGCAGATGTACAGATCTAATTATAAGAGAATTAGCAATAATTAATCATTGAAATTTTAATTATCTTATTTTCAGAATATAATCTTAATACCTTTGAATCTTTCTTCTCCCAGACTTGCTTATTATGAAATTCGATATCAGTTTTATAAAAGAGATCAGCTCATGTGGAGTGTTGTTAGACATTACAGTGAACAGGTAATTTCTTATCATAATATCTCATAAGGAATATTCTTCATAAAATGTCAAAAGAAAACATTTGTATGTGATTGTGTGGTATTCAGTAATGTTTACCTAATTTATCCCAATTTGCAATCTTATTACTTAGTAGTTTCTTGAATGATTAATTTCTATTACTTTTAGTTCTTTCCCCCTCTATATACCTATTTAAAAGTTTCTTCTGGTGCCCTTTTCCCTTTGCAATTATATATTTATTCACTTTGGGAAAGAATAATGACTTAGGAATCATTACACTTTATTTTTTTCAGTGACTGCAGTTTCTAAGTATATTCTAGTAGAATTGCAAGAGGAATTCTAAGCCAGGTTCCTCCTCATGACTCAGTTACTCTGTGGTTCAGTTTGACTACTCAGAATTAGTAGTTGTTTCAGGGCACAAGAGCACCCTTGCTTACTGTGGTACTCCAAGATACCATTCTCCTGCCTTCATCTGTTGGAAGGTGCTTTCTCCTGTGGTGTGTAGAGACATTCTGGTTATTAAATGTTCACATAAGCATAGATTTTTATTTGTTTTTCTTTTGGTTGTTATTCCCTATTTAGTTTCATAGTAATAGTGATGGTAACAATATTAAAATTAAGGAACAATTACTGAATTATATATTCACTTAATGTGCATACTCAGTCATGCAAGGTCAGTATAGTACACCTCCCATTTTACAGATGAGAAGACTGAGGCCTAGAGACTCATTGCCTTGTCTAAAGTTATATAACTGCTAAATGGCAGACTGTGCCTCAATCCTAGTTCCATCTAATTTGAAAGCCCCATGTAAAGTACTAGCATACTGCCTGCCACATTGTGAAATATCAATTAGTGAACATCTAGTGAACATAGTACTGGTTATTCTGCATTGCTTTCATTTAACAACCTAATTTAACCAGTACTCCCTCTTTTTCCTGTCATATCATAATGTTGTCTCTTCCAGTAGTTGTAAAGGACTTAAATTCCTTTTTTTTTTTTTTTTAGTTCTTGAAACAGATGTATGTCCTTGTATTAGGCTTGGATGTGCTTGGAAACCCATTTGGATTACTTAGAGGTCTGTCTGAAGGAGTTGAAGCTTTGTTCTATGAACCCTTCCAGGTATTGGTCCTTTATTTATTTTAAGTATAGCTATAGGACAGTGGTCGGCAAACTCATTAGTCAACAGAGCCAGATATCAACAGTACAACAATTGAAATTTCTTTTGAGAGCCAAATTTTTAAACTTAAACTATATAGGTAGGTACATTGTTATTAACTTAATTAGGGTACTCCTGAGGCTTAGGAAGAGCCACACTCAAGGGGCCAAAGAGCCGCATGTGGCTCGAGAGCCGCAGTTTGCCGACTACTGCTATAGGAAAATGGATGTTCTCTTTTATTAATGACAAATAATTTGTATTTTAACTGTATTTGGGAATTGAATAATATTCAGATAACAAAAATACAACAGAAAGCAACAAACTAACAAAAACTCATAGGTACAATATGGTGGTTACCAGAGGGAAAGGAGGGAGGACGGAGTTAGAAAAGGGTAAAATGAGTCAAATGGTGACAGAAGGAGACTTAACTTTGGTGGTGAACACACAATAATGTAGTATACAGATGATTTATTATAGAATTGAACTCTTGAAACTTTTAGACTCATTAACCAGTGTCACCCCAATTAATTTAATAAAATGTAAATATATATCAATATTCTATTTTTTTATTTAAAATTACTTGAGATGACATTAAAAGATTGTTTTAGAATTAATTGAGCACTTCTGTTGTCTGGGCAATAAAGCATGCCCACATTTTCCAGGATTTAATTGTACTTGTCAGGAAGAATGCTACAGAGATTAAGACCATTTCAAGGCTGTTTCACCACTATGGAAGGAACTAATGGGGCATTAAAAGCTGACTTAGTTTTATATTCAGGTTTTGCTCTAACCTGTTCTCCTCCATTTAAAGGATCCAGGAGCCCAAAGTAGTGAAGGTTTCAGAAGGACAAAGCAGAGAGAATAAATGGGAGCACAAGGAAGCCAATACTGTGTGGGCTCAGTCTTGTTACCAGTGGGGCTTGTTTAGCATTCTTTTTTTTTAAATGTAGAAAATAACATTTACTTTTTTCCCCTTTATTGATTAAGATATTACAAATGTGTCCTTATCCCCCCAATGTCCTCTCATCCCCCCAATCCTGCCCTCCCCTCACCCCTGTTGTCCACATCGATCGCTTATGCTTTTATGCATGCATACAAGTCCTTTGATTGATCTCTCCCCCTCACCTCCACCCTCCCCTACCTTCCCTTTGAGTTTTGAGCATCTGATCGATGCTTCTCTGTCTCTACATCTGTTTTTGTTCATCGGTTTATGTTGTTCATTATAATCCACAAATGAGTGAGAGCATGTGATATTTATCTTTCTCTGACTGACTTACTTCACTTAGCATAATGCTCTCCAGTTCCGTCCATGCTGTTGCAAATGGTAGGAGTTCCTTCCTTTTTACAGCAGCGTAGTATTCCATTGTTTAGCATTCTGATGGAACTTGGTGCTGAGAGGGCAGCTTCCGATTGTGACTGAGGCCAGGGGTTTACTCCTATTCAATTTTGTCATCTTAAAGGGTATGTTGAGATCAGGTGGGTTGAAAGTGTCTTCAAAAATAATAGGTGTTCTATCAATATTTGGGTTTGAGGGCAAAAGCTGTGTCATCACATGTTATGGCTCGTTACAGATTCTGTATCTTCATGGAAACCCTGAAATACTAGATTAACGGTCTTAAACTTATTCTATTTTAAATAGCAATTTTTTTGTTTCTTGTTTTTGGCCAGGGTGCTGTACAAGGCCCTGAAGAATTTGCTGAGGGGTTAGTGATTGGGGTAAGAAGTCTCTTTGGACACACAGTAGGTATGTACCACATATTTATGTATATATATGTTTTATTATAATAACTAGTGACCCGGTGCACGGATTCATGCACATTGAAAGGAAATTAATTAGAAGGTGGCTGGCAGTGTGGGACTGGGCGAGATGGGCTAGACATGCCCTGGAACCAACCTCCCTTGGTCCCTCCCCGGCCTGCCACACCTGGGGTGGCACCGTGGCTCGGGGGCATCTGCGGAGTGAGCGAGGATCCTCTGGCAAGTGGGGTCCCTTGGCCTGGCCTGCGGGGATCGGGCTGAAACCAGCTCTCCGACATCCCCTGAGGCGTCCCGGAGTGTGAGAGGGCACTCTGCAAAGTTGCTCTTGTACAGGGTATGGAATGCAAACGCAAGTGTGCAGTAAACCAGATTCGGGGCTGACAGTGTCCCAGCAACAACATAACCCAGGGCCCCGTGAGGAATCGGGCTCCCTCCTCTCTGGTTTCGGGATGTGTCACCTGAGAACCGCCACTGCCAAGTCACCACAGCTCAGCAACTCCTGCATTGAGTGTCTGCCTCCTGGTGGTCAGTACACGTCATAGCGACCAGTCAGACGGTCGGACCCTTAGCATATTAGCCTTTTATATATCTATAATAATAATAAAAGCATAATATGCTAATTAGACCGGACAGCCAAACGACCTCCGGACGTCCTTCCAGACGAAGCCACAGTGGCGGGGGCCGAGGCAGAGGTGGTTAGGGGCGATTAGTCAGGCAGGCGAGCAGTTGGGAGTAATCAGGCAGGTAGGCAGAGGTGTTTAGGGGTGATCAGGCAGGCAGGCAGAATGGTTAGGGGTGATCAGGCAGGCAGGCAGGCGAGCAGTTAGGAGCCAGTGGTCCTGGATTGCGAGAGGGATGTCCAACGGGATTGGGCCTAAACCGGCAGTTGGACATCCCCTGAGGGGTCCCAGATTGCAAGAGGGTGCAGGCCGGGCTGGGGGACACCCCTTTTCCCCCTGCATGAATTTTGTGCACCGGGCCTCTAGTATAGATTATAAAATTCATTGTTTATGAAAAACAAATTATTGTATTTTATAAAAAGATGATTTTTCTAATCCTTTTAAAAGATGTGTTCTCTTGTTCTTAAATGGAAAGTAATTTAACACTGATTTGCTGGATTTTTTATGTCTTTGTAGTATAGAATCCATGTACTTTAAGTAGTTTTATTCCTCTTCTTGGTAAATGGGAAACACAAAAAATAAATGTTTGCATTTTTATGTATGAGACAGAATTTTAAGCAATGGTTAGTTTAAGCAGTCGCGTGCTATGTACAGTGGTAATGCTTGTTAAAGAAACAATGCAGCTTACTTCTTTGGGCCTTTTGATAGGTGGTGCAGCAGGAGTTGTATCTCGAATCACCGGTTCTGTTGGAAAAGGTTTGGCAGCAATTACATTGGACAAGGAATATCAGCAAAAAAGAAGAGAAGAGATGGGTCGACAACCTAAAGATTTTGGAGACAGCTTGGCCAGAGGAGGAAAGGGCTTCCTGCGTGTAAGTCTACTGCTGAATCCTCAAGAAGCCCTCGACTTTATGTACACTTTAGATACGTACTCTTGGAGTACTGCTTGAGAGCCGATGTCTGTTAGAGTGGCAGTAGTGATACATTGTGAACTTTTCTGTTTCCTTTTTGCTCTCCTCCTCCATTATCATCATCAGATCTAGCCCCGAAATTGCAGACTTAGTTTGGCACTTGGGTTGGAGTGAAAACTCCATAATGATGGCAGGTTAGCACTGGTGTGGAAGGGAAGGAATATATAAGCAGAGAAATACGGCAAATGATGGTACCTGGGGGGAGGAGGAGCTTAGGTCATCATTAATGGACCATTCTGTGGAAGGGAGGTGTAGAAGTTGTGTATAAACCAGAAACTGCCATTCACTACTTCTCAGTACTTTAAAAATTATACCAGAGGCATGGATACCTGGAACAGACTGACAGACCTCAGAGGGGAGATAGGTGGCGGGGAGGGGGACTGGAAGAGATTAGTCAAGGAACATATATGTACAGCCCATGGACAGAGACAACAATGTGGTGAAGGCTTGGGGGTCAGGGGGAGGACAAGGTCTAAAGGGGATAAAGGGAGGGGAATAGGGGGCATCTGTAATAGTGTCAACAGCAATAACAAACGCATTCCCCCAAAAAACCATTCTCTCTCTCTCTCTCTCTCTCTCACACACACACACACACACACACACACACACACACACACACACACAAACACACACGTGGTGGGGAGTTAGTGTCTAAATGGTAAGTTAAATATTAAAAAAAACTTTTAGGGCAAACATTACAATAAATTTTGTGACTATAGCACAATAATGAATATAAATCTAATTCATAATATACTTAGAGTTAAGCAGGTAGGCCATTATTGGGTAGAGGGGTTAATCACATTTTCAAACAAAGAAACAAAAAATTATGCAGGTAATATATGAATATGGTTTAATTATGGATTACATATGAACATTCTCCTTATAAGTAATTATAAAAACATAACTTTTCCTTTTATATTTAGTAAGTAATGAAATCATTATAGGTAAGCTCTAAGTACTCTTTGGTCACCCCTCACCTCTTTGCAGGGGTATCTAATCTTTTCAATAGGGTGTATTCCTTTAGTTCTTTTTCTATATGTTTATATAACATGCAGGTAGTTTTAATTAATGCCACTACTTGACAATTATTAGGAATGTATAAATATATTACTATTTTAATTTTGGAAATTTCAGGAAGCTATACCTGCTGTGTTTGTGCCAGTGATTTGTAATGTATGTTGTCTCCTCAAAATCTTTCAGGGGTCCCTTCATTATCAATTTTACATACTTTCATTAAGTTATAAGTAATCTCATTAAAATTTATAAGTAGATATTAAGGATAATTTGGCTCAACTCACTCATTTTGCAGTTATAGAAACAGATTTAACACCCAAAACTAATACAAAATAATAATTGAATGTAAGCTGTAATTGAAAAAATAAATAAAACAAAAAATACCATATGAAATAAGAACAAAAATAATCTTTTCACCTGCTTTACTGTTCTTTCTTTATAAAATTTTACTTCTAGAAGCTGCTTTCATTTAACATTTGCTGTGACATTTTAAAAATCATAGTGTTCACCTCTATGTACATGTTGTTCACATTATCAAATAAGTACTCGTGGGTTTTTTGTTTTTTGTTTTTTTGTTTTTTTCTAGTGTGTCTGTAGAGACCTCTAGTGGTTGATTTAAAATTAAGCACCCTCCATTCAAGTTTGACTGTATGATTGATTTCTCTTTCAGGGAGTTGTTGGTGGAGTGACTGGAATAATAACAAAACCTATGGAAGGTAGGTTGATAATCTTTCCCTCATGTACAGGCTCTGAAGAGTTGATGCATGGTAAACATAGTAAATTTTATTGCTAATAGGTATTTGATTGGGAGAATTTCTGATTAATTTTATGTTCATAGTTCTAAATTATTGTTTAATGAATATGCTTTTCTCAGAAAGTATAGGGGTTAAGTAGTAGACTGTAATTTAGACTTCAAATGTTATGTTCAGCAAGTTCATAAACTAGATTGCTTTGGGCCTTCAATAGCTACTAACTTATTTTTTTATCCTATTTTAAAAACCACATTGCTTTACTTAGTGCAACATGTATCAAAATCCCAATTGGCTTCTTTATAGAAATTGATAAGCTGCTTCTAAAATTTAAACAGGAATTTAAAGGATTGCCAATAGCCAAAGCAATCTTGAAAAAATAGAACAAAGTTGAGGACTTTACAATCTAATTTAAAAATTTACTATAAAGTTACAGTAACTAAGACAGTGTGGTACTAGCATATGGATAAACATATAGCTGGATCAATGAAATTGAGATTCTAGAAATAAACCTTTACATTTATGGTGAATATATTTTTTAGAAGCGTGCCAAGATAATTTCATAAAGAAAAAATAGCCTTTCAACAAATGATATTGGGACAACTGGAAGTAAATATATGGAGTTTATATTTTATGACATAGCAATTCCACTCCTAGCTATGTACCCTAGATAATTTAAAACATGTTTGCCCCAAAACTTGTATATAAATATTCATGGAAACATTATTCATAGTAGCCAGACTATAATAACAACCCAAATGTCCATCAACTAATGCATGGATAGACGAAATGTGGTATATTGATATAATGAGACATTATCCAGATGTAAAAAGAAATCAAGTACAGATGCTTCTCAACTTATGATGCAGTTATGTCCCGATAAACCAATTTTAAGTTTAAAATATCATAAGTCAAAAATGCATTTACTACTACACTGTAAAGTATTGGTTGCTTACCCGCATGATCACATGGCCACCTGGGAGCTGAGCCTCACTGATGCTGCCTTGCATCATGAGACAGTATCATCCGCATACTGCTAGCTCAGGAAATTCGAATTAGTTTTTACCGAATGGATATTGCTCTCATACCATCGTAAAGTCAAAAATCATAATTCGAACAATTGTAAGTTGGGAACTGTCTATACATTATAAGGTGGATGAACCTTGTAAACATGATGGCAAGTGGGAAGGCTAAACATACCACCTATTGAATGATTCCAATTGTAGGAAGGTCCATAATAGGCAAATCCATAGAGATAGAAAAAAAAGTAGATTAGTGACTGCCTAGGTTTGACTGGTGGGAGGAAGGAGGTAAATTGCATAAGATCGGATGGGGAAGGGCCAGGGGAAATGGGGAATGACTGCTAATAGGCATAGGGTTTCTTTTTGAGATGATAAAAATTTTCTAAAATTGAATCTGGTGATGGTTACACAACTCTGAATATACTAAAAAAAATTTAATTTATACTTTAATGGGTACATTATATGGTATATGAATTATATTTCAGTAAAGTTCACACATACCATATATATATAATAATAAAAGCATAATATGCTAATTAGACTGGACGTCCTTCTGGACGACCTTCAGGACAAAGCTGGGGCTGCGAGGGCCAAGCCCCTTGCATGAATTTCGTACATCAGGCCTCTAGTGTGTGTGTGTATATATATATATATATATATATATATATATATATTAATGTACACTGCTTGAAAAATTTCCTGACAGCTGGCATAAAAAAAGAAGATATTTTCTGGTCAGTTCTTAGACCTTCTAGTCACAAATACTGACTAAACTCTTGAGTCACTAGTTATAAATTTGAACATGCCTCAGGACTACCTGGAAGGTTTATTAAAACAGATTGCTGCACTGGCTGGGTTGCTAAATGATTAGAGTATTGCCTACAGACGGAAGGGTCTGGGTTTGATTCCCAGTCAAGGGCTTGTACCTGGGTTGCAGGCCCTATTCCAGCCTTGGTCAGGGCGTGTACAAGAGGCAACTGATTGATGTGTCTCTCACATCAATGTTTTTCTCTCTCTCTCTCTCTGCTCCCTCCCTTCCACTCTCTTTAAAACTCGATTGGGGGGGGGGATATCCTTGGGTAAGGATTAATAAAAACAGATTTCTGGGACCACTCCCAGAGTTCCTAATTCAGTAGCTCTAGGATGAGGCCTAAGTGTGCATTTTTAACACACTTTGAGAACCACTGATTATCATGTTATTAAATTTAACTTCTTCAGAAAGCCAAATTTTGGAAGCTTTTTGAGTAAGCATTTTGGCATTTCACTCAGGCTTCTGTTGTGTTCAAACTTGATTATTTTAAAATATCTTTATACACTCATTGTCTTTGGTTTTATGAAGGTGCCAAAAAGGAAGGAGCTGCTGGATTCTTTAAAGGAATTGGAAAAGGGCTTGTGGGTGCTGTGGCTGGTCCCACTGGAGGAATCATAGATATGGCCAGCAGTACCTTCCAAGGAATTCAGAGGTGAGTAAGTATATACTATGTGCAAGATATGTGTCTGTGTGCTAATTGTTGCTAGGGATACATAACTAGGTAAATATTTTGCTTCCTGTATGACAGGTTCACTAGGTAGAGTGCCACCAGAAAGGAGTAAGAGGAGACATTGTTTATGCCTAAATTTCTCTTTTTTCTCAATGAATGTTTATTGATACCTACTATATGCTACACACCAAGGATACAAAGAATGGACAACCTAGTCTTTGCCTTTATTTTTTGACGTTTCTTTTCTTTCTTTCTTTTTTTTTAATAGTTGGGAGAGGTTGGAGTCAGACAGACTTGGTTTTAATATTTGTTGCATTATTTGGGACAAGTTATTTAAAAGTACTCTGATTGTTTTTATCAAATACTGATATAATATGGAGCATAGTACAGTGTTTTATCAACATATATAACTTGTATTATTTTGAAGGATTCTCACAGTTTCTCATACTTATTCTGATGCCTTATACAGGGCAGCAGAATCAACTGAGGAAGTGTCCAGACTCCGTCCCCCTCGCCCGATCCATGAAGACGGCATCATTCGCCCCTACGACAAGCAGGAATCCGAGGGCTATGATTTATATGAGGTATAAGTTCTGTTCTTATGGTCATGAGTGAAATTTAATTTTAAAGATTTCTAGGATCAGAATTTCATGGGTGGTTCGTGAAGTTCCTCATTCATGAACTTTTTTAGAGATTACACAAAGAACATGGTTTGTAGAGTAGAGTTTGATTGCTTTATTTTAGTGTAATGTGTTAAATGGGAATAACTGGTCATTTTTTTTCTGCACAGGCGCAAAGCTTTTTTTGTACAGAAAGGATAATATTAAAAGAAGTTGTAGGCTTTATTACTATTTGTGTGATAGCTCATTTAGTTAACATTGTTAACTTTGGTTTTCTGCTTTGTAGCTAATTACTGGAATTTCACTGCTTTCTTTTATCCCAACCAAATCTACTTATTTGGACTACTCTGTAAATCCAGATTTACTTAGATAAACAGAAGCTGGAGGAGCGAAAAAAAGATTATGTACAATTATAATAGTTTCAAGCCTTAAAAAATTTAAACGATTTTTTTGGCTTTTAGTTTTTACTGTATTTAAATAATATAGACCTGTATAAATATACTCCAATGATTAGCTTTCTCCCCAAATAAATTTATTAATATTTTTCTACTTTCATTTTAAAGTAAAATGACTCTTCATTGTTATTAGTCTATGGCTTTTATTATATGTGATTACATTTTATTTATCTGCATGCTTCTAACTTTATTTTCTTTCTTTTTCTGCCTACACAGCAAGAACTGGAAATACAGGAGTAAATGTCTCCTATACCACTACTTGATTTCATCCTTAAAAATCAAAACAAACTGTGGTATTAATTGACTGTCTTTGATTTATTTAGGTTGAGAATCCATTTTCATGAGCTTTTTTAAAAATAAAAACTGAACTTTTTATTGTAGTGTCTTGACTACAAATAAAAATGGTGGTATTCATGGTAATACTATACAGGAGTAAGAGGTCAATATAAAAGATTAAATAATGCAGAAAAATCAACTCTCTTCTCCATTTAGTTGGCGAAAGACTTTAATTGAGCTCAGAAGCACACATTTTAACTATTATTTTGAAAATTTTATCTTTTCTTGTGCTATTCATGTACATTTCAGTTAAAGTTGGAAAAAGGAAAATTATGTCCAATATATTATGTATTCTTTGGTTTATGAGTCCTGATGATGGAATTACATATCTTTGTTTCATAAATAACCCTAAATTTACCCAGGTTATGGAAGTATTAACTGGGGCATATGTTTTAATAACTGAAGTGTCAGTTGTTCTATGTCTGTCAATGAATTTTGAGAATGTGTTTCCTTACTCTTTTTCCTTTTTAAAACTCTTGGTATTCTTGCTAGATAAATGGCAATCATTTTATAATTATGTACATACATTCTCAGCCTTTAGCATTTATACTTTTCAAAAATTGAATTTCCTTGTTGGTTATGCTAATTTCACAGTTATATTACTTTTAATTAATGTAAATAGAAGTTGAACATGTAATTAGGCAAATTGCTTATGTGGCACTTGAATTCATAGATATGTTTATTTTTAAAAGCTAACCCTTTTTGTTTTGAAGTCCTCCTTATCTTAATGAGAACAAAATACCATAATCATTTTGAAATTAGCGCCTTCATAGTTAATTTTCAGAATAAGTTATCATTCTTTTCCCCCAAATTGAAACCAGAGTATAAATTTAGATTTAATGTGTTATACATTTGAAGAGAATGAAACTGTTAGCATATAACTGGTCAGTTGGATTATATCTATTTTTGATTCATATACTTATGATCATATAATATTTAAAATGGTGTTTCTTGCTTTTTTCATTTTAATTATATTTTAAACCATAATTAGCAAAAGAGTAATTTAAATGCTTCACATTTAAAACAAGCACTTTAAAGAAAAAAGAATGATATCCAAAGACCAGCCTAAAACTCTAGCTGACAAATTTTTCTTGTGCCTACATAATTGAGAATTGGCAAAAATGTCCCTGCATATAGTTTCTGTAAGAACCCGGCACAATAACTAATTCAAGATGCTGTCTTTAATTATCACTAATAATTACTCTTCCTTCTTAGGTAAAAGTAACTATTTTTAATTTACCTGGATATCTTGCAATTTTAATGAGACTTGATTTTTGGGAAATTGTATTAACTTGTTAAACATTTTTTAACTTACTGTTTACTTTCTGTTTGTTTAGCTTTTTATATTGTTAAACTTTTCCTTGTAATGATCTGTTTTACAACTGCTTATGAATAAGCACAAAACTTCAAGAAGCTTTTTATTATTAAAGCTAAATGTAGTTATCTTGTCTGATTTATTTGTTTTTGTTAATATCAGACATCTTTTAAACTTTTATATGTTATTTTAGTTACTGGAAGAAATAGAGTGATTGTACATTAATAAGATGACTTGGTAATTTTTCTCAATGAGTGACAACTGTAGGCTGTTTCATCCCTTGCCCATCTTGCTATAATCGGTTATGTATGATATATTTATTGATTATCTAGACTGTGCTGGATATACAAAAGAAATAAGACTTCTGTCCTTAAGAGACTAAATATAACGTAATGTCTAAATATTAAAGAGAAGTAGAGTATAAAATTATTTCCTCCTAGCCTTGATTTGTTATATAGGTACATTCTAAATATTTATTTGGGAATTTTTTTATTTTCTCCATTTTCTTTTTCTTCTGATTATTGCTCTGTATTATTTAATGCCCAGCTTTGAAAGTAACTAAATCATATACTGTGTTTTTATAGGATATATTTTGCTTATTCTCTATTCTCCTAGAATAATTACTATATATATACATATACATATATATATATACATATACATATCTATATGGCCAGATCTTATTTCATACTCATCTTGGTTCACATACATATGATCATATAATATTTAAAATGGTGTTTCTTGATTTTTCATTTTAATTGTATTTTTTCATGTTCATAGAAATATTTCATTCTTAGTTCTTGCATTACCATCTATTAAGGTAACCATGTACTGTGTGTTTGACCATTCCTAATTCTTGACATTAAAGTTGTTTCTGTTATTTTAATAACAGTAATAATGAAACATTATTATATACATTGCTTTTTTATATCTTGTATTATTTCCTTAGAATTTACTTGAAATATAAATTGAATCCTTTTGCTAAAGATTGTAAATTCCTCAAGATGCATTTTGGGAAGAGAGAGTGAATATTTTATTAACTAATCTGGTATCTTGCTGCCATCAGTGACTATCTTAATCTGAATCTCAGAGTGTAGTGGATTTTAGTACTGCTTAAAAAACAAGGTTTCTATAGTATATTATGGTGATAAATTATACTTTAAAAGCTTTCAATAGTTTAAAGATAGCAATAGATTGATAACTAATGAAAGTGCATAAACGATGGAAAGTTGGTAGTATTTTTTTGTATAATGCATCTAAAATCCAAAAATTTTAACATATTTAAATTTCAACATTGAAAATAAATTTACTAAATTATTATATTTATTTTCCATTCTCTCTTTATTAAATAAATTGTTATAGATGTTAAAAGATTTTAGCTAATTCACACAAGCTTGATGTAAAACAGTGACTGTTAAACTCCACTTCTCTGAGATTCATTCTGAAGATGAGACCCCAGTTCTTTGAGGATTCATCTCTGTCCATAGCTTTTTATAATCGTCAAAGAATGACTGGGAACTTTAAAAAACGTGTATTTAAAATTGAAGTAATAACAGGTCTGCTTGTGATTGTTATTGATTACATTATCTTTTAATATTGGTGTTATATTCTTGGTTATTCTTAGTTATAAAATGTTAAGGTCTTGGGGGATGGAAAAATATTAAGGTCTTGTTTATTGGGTATATTTATGTTTTGTGTTTACATATATCTTAATTATCTAATCTTTATACGTTACAGATAATATCAATAATATTTCATTAACATTAGTTATAAAACATAACTGTTTGTTTTTAATGTGTTGACTAATTTAAGTAGTTTTGAGATAGTTGAAATGTAAACAAATGTATTTTAATGTGCTACTATTTATACTTGAATTATTTTATGCTTGTAATTGTTGTTAGCAATAAATTGTAACAGCTATTTGAAAATCTTAGAAATTTTTTATGTGTTTTTATATTAAATTTTCTCTCAGGAACATAATTTGATACATACATATACTTCTCATGCATATTTAACCTATAAAACTAAATACAGAGAAACATCGATCAGCTGCCTCCTGCACATCTCCCACTGGGGATGTGCCCACAACCCAGGTACACGCCCCCGACCGGAATCAAACCCGGGACCCCTCAGTCCGCAGGCTGACGCTCCATCCACTGAGCCAAACCGGTCTCGGCTGTTAGCAATAAATTGTAACAGCTATTTGAAAATCTTAGAAATTTTTTATGTGTTTTTATATTAAATTTTCTCTCAGGAACATAATTTGATACATACATATACTTCTCATGCATATTTAACCTATAAAACTAAATACTCAAAACACTAAGTTGATCAGTTATCTTGGAATTTTATTATGTGTATATCTACCTCTATGTAAAAGCAGTGGTTCTTAGCCTTTGAGAAGGATCACAGACATTTAAAAATATCAGATGAAAAATATGAACCATCATCTGAAAGAAGTTGCAGAACCACATTTTCAAAATTTTATATTCTATTTTAGGTAGTTCATAGCCCTGCCAACATGTTTCCATGGACCCCAGGTTAAGAACCCCTGTAATATTAATGTCCAAGTTTTAGCATATGTTCATATTCTCATGAATGAAAATGTGTGATTATTTCTGGTAGATATTCTAAAATTTCTAAGTTTTCACAGAATTAAATGTTAATTTACCAGAAGGTCACTTAGTAAGCATTTAATACATATTTGTCTTTTAAGGAACAGTGGAAGTTAATTTATAAACATGTGATGAATATTTTTTTAGCTTCACATGAGAATATGTGGAATTGTGCTTTGTTCCGAATATTTTTCCTATCATTGTTATTAAAATGAGCTAATACACAATATTAAAAATACTGTTTGAATGCATGTATTATCCACATCTTGAAGGCTTTTTTGTTGTTTTTTTTCAGAATCATGTCAAAAAGTTAGAAGGAGAGACGTATCGATATCATTGCGCTATTTCTGGAAACAAGAGGACAGTCCTTATGATTACAAATAGGTATTAACTTCAAGTGACATCTTTCCAATTGCCAATGATATAGATCTTAAGAATTTTGAAGACTAAAATGTTAGAGGATGTGGAGAGCTATATTCCAACTGCAAAAATGTTCATTGTCATAGACTCGCAAAAACACTGAGCTGATGGGTCCTTTGAGATCATCTGTTCAGACCCTCTCATTTTGGAGATGCGGAAACTATGAGTCAGCATGGCTTAGGGGCTTATCCAAGTCACAAAACTACTGAAAAATAGTGTCTAGAATAGATTTCATAAATGCAATAGCCATATGGTTGTATGTGAACTAGAGGCCCGATGCACAAAAATTCATGCAAGAGTAGGCCTTCCTCCCCCTGGCTGCCAGCACCGGTTTCCCTCCAGCACCCGGCACCCGGGCTGCTTCTCTCCTCTGGCCGCCCACAGGCACCAGGGACTCCAGCCAGCTTTCCTCGGGCCGCTCGCAGGCTCCCAGGACCCTGGCCATCTTTCCTCCTGCCCCGGCTTTGTCAGGAAGGACATCCGGAATGATGTCCAGTCTAATTAGCATATTACCCTTTTATTATTATAGATTATAAATTTACTTATGGAGGGTGAATTCATGAATCACTTTTTCTCACTAGGTTTTATTTTGGATGATAAGCATAGCTTTTTTAAAGGATGATAATTATTTCTGTAGTTTTATTCCATTTTTTTCTAAGTGTTTTGGGAGTTGTAGATCATTTTTCCAAGTAAAAGAACTTTGAACTACTGTTTATTTTCTCTATGTCACTTATTCCAAAATGATAATATGATAATTATAGATTAATAATTTTCAATCAAGGGAAGTGGTTGTGCGAGGCAGCAATCTCCGGTGTTTACCTATGCCGCCATCTTGGTTTCCCCGAGCATGAATATTTTAAAACATTCATCCTTCCATTTGTATTTTATATTCTGTGAATTGCTTATTCATATCCTTTACTCGTTTTTCATTATGTTAGTCTTTTTCTTACTGGATTTAAAAAGCATTATATAAATTGATGATATTAGCCCCTTTTACACAATATATCATTAATATTTTAATGAGTTTTTCAATACATAGGACTTTTAATTTTTCTATATTGAAATTCACCCAAAATTTTGTCTTGATATTTTTTTTATCAGTTATTAGAAACAAAATACGAGTTCTCCTGACCTAAATTTATTAGCCTGCGGTTCCACTAGTTGGTCCTAACTCCTACATAATATTTTATTTTAGTAATCTTCATTAGGAAATTGTTCTCTGAGCAGACTTTTTTTTTTTAAACCATCTGTCTTAGTCTGTTTGGACTGCTATTCCCAAAATACCAGAGACAGGTGGCTTAACCAACAGATTGTTATTTCTCACAGTTCTGGAGGCTGGGAGGTTTAAGATCACGGTGCTGTCTGTGTCTGGTGAGGGCCCACTTCCTGGTTCCTAGATGGTTCTTCCCACTGTGTCCTCATGTGGCAGAAGGTGCAAGGGCGTTTTCTCAGGCCTCTTTGATAAGGGCACTAATTCCATTCATGGGGGCTTTACCCTCATGACCTGATCATCTTGGAATTCTCTCTACCTCAGAGATTGTGGTTGTCCTGATAGGAAGTGACGAGGGACAAAACTAAAAGAATGAGGATGGATACAGAGGGGCAACCTGACGGGACCAGGGCTTGGTGACTGAGTGAACGTGGAGGAGAAGGGAATGCAAGATAACTTTGTGGTTTGGGGCTTGGATAGCAAGAGCGTTGGTATTACCATTTACAGTAATTTGAGTGAAACGACGGTTTTTAAAATTTTGTTTGAATTGACTGACTTCGATGTGGCTTTGAGATGTCAAAGTATAGATGTCTTTGTAGCAGAGACACAGATATAGAACCTTGATGTTTGGATAAAGATTTGGAGTTGAGAACTTGGACCCTGAGGTGTTAAATAGAAGACAACCAAGATTTGAGCTGTGGTAAACACGGAGAAGGAAAATGAAGATTTAAGGTGGAAGAACAATAATATTATTGGTGTGATCAAGAGAAGGGAGAGTTTTGAGGGTTGGAATGGTGAATTGCATTTGACACAGTGATTTGCAATGGGTATCTTTTTTCCCCCAATATATTTTTATTGATTTCAGAGAGGGAGAGAGAGATAGAAATATCAGTGATGAAAGAGAATCATTGATCGGCTGCCTCCTGCATGCCCCACACTGGGGATCGAGCCCGCAACCGGGGCATGTGCCCTTGACTGGAATCGAACCTGGGACCCTTGAGTCCCCAGGTCAACACTGAGCCAAACCAGCTAGGGCTGTAATGGGTATCTTTGAGTTTTAACTCCATCATCTAATCTCTACTAGGGCAGGAGGAAGGGGGAGTGGAACCCAGTTCCTAGAGACTGTTTGGAATGTGTGGGGGTATTAGAGGTTGTCCTAGTGATTGGAGGGCATTTAGTAGGCTGGGGCTAGGGGTGCTGAACTCCCTACAGTGCACAAGACAATCCCAAACAAGCCCAAAATTTTACCAGCACCTCTGCTGAGAATTGTGGTGCCACGGGTCCATTTTGGTTCCCACACTCCATTGGTCATCAAGTTCATAGGACTGTCTACCTTATAAATATCTAGAATTGAGCCCCCCCCCCCCCTGCTTCTCACAGCCACTGCTTTAATTGAGGCTCTCACTGTCTCCTGATTGGACTATTAAAATAACTTCCTACCTTGATTATATACCCCACCTCTCCTCCATGACCACTAGAGCTGACTCTGAAGTAAGGAATTATATCATGTCACTTCCCATTGCCTGTAGGTTAAAGTCAAAATTTCTTAAAATGGAAAAACAATCCCCTCCAGATCTGTCACTAAGCAAATTCTCTCACCTCTGTATATCTCTGGTGCTCTAGCTAGTCCCCCACATTCCTCGGATAAACCTCCCTTTTTTGTAGCGCTGTGTATGTCAGTGCCCAGGCCCTTTGTCTGGGCTTGAATTTCCCTTTCCCACCTAGAAACCTCTTTCCTTTGAGAATCAGCTCTTAACGCCACCTACGTTACCAGCACAATCAGGCCTCCTCTCTGTGCTTCAGAATTTTTCTGCACACTCTGCTATCGCACTCACCTGTTTTATTTATTTACATGTTTGTTTCCCCTCTAGCCTCCTGAGTACCTCTCAAGCAGAAACCCTATCCTTTTGTTTCTCTGGCACCCTAGCTACTGTAGAATTAACAGTTCTACTTTCCTAGTTTTGCTTTCTGTTAGAGACCCTTTAGAGCCAAGTGTAGTTATATTGGTAATTAATCTGAATCACACACTGGGAAATCAATGTGTATACACTTTAACAATTGTTATTTTTTTATTGCAATTGAGTAAAATGGGATACTTACTCTGTGATATAGTACATTAGTGTTAAAGTATTCAAGCCTGATATTTATTAGTAGGCCCAACATGAATCTTTGCTGACATTTGAGGTTTGTGACATTTCCTGCACATTCTTTCTTGACTGGAAGGCATAAATGATTGACAGTAAAGAGCAATTAATAATTTTCCAAGTAAGACATTTTCAGGAGCTTCTGCCTTTATTGCTTGCCAGATGAGAGTACAACCTGTTTCTATGTGTTTAAAAGATGATTTCAGTTTTTTGCTCAGTTTTAAAAAAATGACACTTTTGTAAATTTTGCAAGATTAGCAGAAGCAAAATTTTTGAAAGTCGGCTTTGTTAATTGGTAGGTGCCATATTTGCTCTTTATCTAGACTTTTTATGTGAAGCATACTATTTTTAATTCCAAGTTATATTGTTTACTGAGTACTACCTGTTCCATCCAGCAGAGTAAAATATTAGCAATAATCATTAACAATCTTTATCATTATCATTATCTTATATTTTTGTTTCCTTTTGCAAAATAGGCGAGTGGTGTGTATAAAGGAGGTTGAAATTCTTGGCCTTATGTGCATAGACTGGCAGTGTCTATTTGAAGATTTTGTATTTCCTCCTAGTGTCAATGGAAACATCCTAAACATTTCAGTTAAGGTAAGAAAACTTGAGTCACATTTTTAGAGCCAAGAATTTGTTAAATGAGTGGAAACCAATGTTTTTGACTCTTTTTTTTTTTAAGTTAACTACACAAAATATTTGAAGGATTGTTATTGGCTGAAATGTAAGAAAAGGTGTAATTGATTTATTGGTATACTGTACTTTATTTTCTGGCAATCCTTGATTGTGTGGAGTGAAATATCAATTCTGATAATTCTAGGATGCTGATACTTTCTCTTTGGGGAGAATTAAGCATTAGTAAATAAAAGGTCTTTTTAATTTCATATGAATATCTGTTTTGCTCTAATCTCAGGTACTTCTGGAAAGATTCCATTTTTTAGGCATTTAGGAGGTTATTATAAATATAATGTCTAAAACACCCATGTTTTATGATATTTGGCATTTTTAGAATGCTAAACAATTGAAGTATATAATAATACTTTCAAGTATTTCCTCCCCATCATTTTCTAAGGAATAACTTTAATTATATAGCAGGTAATTAGCAAAAGTGATAGCCCATTTTTTGCTTAGTTCTCAGACTCACTTTACTTTGATATATATGTGTATATATATATTTATATATGATGTATTATAAATTTATTTTAACCTCTTTACAAGAAACTAAAAATTGTCACTCCAAAGTTGGTGTTTTTCCTGAACAGTAACGATGTTTCTCTATTACTGAATCTATCTGAAAAACATGTATCATAAAATTTAATAGTTAGAGATGCAAGTACTATTATTTTTTAATTTATGTTTTCTTTCATAGAAGTTTACAAATGAAAGAAACTACCATGAAACTATAGTATTTTGTATTCCAGCCTTCCCTCCTTGTAGAGTGTCAAAATGTAGAGTGCCTTAGTGAATGAGACGTAGTTTTCAAGCTAGAAAAGAATGTGTCACTGTGCAGATATATTACAGTTTCCTTGTTTATCACTTCTCTTTCACATCAGTGGTGAGAATCGACCCAATGTATTTTGCATTATATAAGAATTTTATCTATCAGCCAAGGAAATGAAGGAAGGGTTTTTTGATTTGTCAGATGTGATGGTAAATATCATAGCATGCAAAAAGTCATTATTTTATACAGATAGATGCATACTCCTCCAATTTCATAAATTCTAACAACTCACAGATGGAACCACTGTTCTTGTACCAAAATGACTTATTTTTTATTCTACCTGACTATGTGTATTTTATATGGTTATAAAATAGAATTGACATTTAAGCATCCAATTAAAGATTATGAATGTTTTCTTCTTCTCCAAAATACTCTTTTCTGTCATTCTTTCTTTTGAAATAGGATCAGAGTATGTTCCACAAAAAAGATAGTGCCAATCAATCCTGTCTCCGGAAAATTTACCTGCTGGATACCACCACAGCAGAGGTAAACAACTTATTTCAAAGAACATCCCCTCAGTTTTTTAGCTGAAAGATATTTTAAAAATAGGTTATAGTTACCAATACCCATTATTTCTCCCAAAAGATCTTCCAGTTATGTTTGGATGCATATATGAGCTTAAAATAATATACTGGGCTCAGTATGCCAGAAGAGTCTCAATTGGCGTTACACGTGTGGTATATTCTTGTCCTTGGCTCTTGGACCTGTGTGGAAAGCTCCAGCTCTTGCGTTTGTACCTTTCTCTTCCACCAAATTAGCCTGTACTTCTCTTTACCATTTATAATAAATACTTTATTTTGCAGAGAGCATGTCATGCCATTGAGGACGCACAGTCCATGAGACACCAGCAACACTTGAGGAAGCAGTCATCACTGAAACTTCTCAGGCCCTAAGAACCTTGTAATCACAGATCCGAGGCTGCTCCTGGGAGAAAACCAGTCATGTCTGTGAACCACCCTTCTTTATCTTACCAAAGAGGACATTTTAAGCAATCCTTTCGTTGTAGATTTTTTTTCTAGAATATCTGGATACTTGGTTTTCCATGTTTTTTTCCTTTGGTTTTGACTCTAATTTTGTAGCCATGTGTATGTTAATAATCCGCTCTACAGTGCCACCAAATGGGTCAGACCCTTAAAGAAATATCACTTCCAACTGAGTGAAATTTCCATTAATGTTAATATTGTGAATCAAATGATAGTAGACTTGTTTTTAATTAAAGCCTTTACTTGAGAATAAGAAAGGAGCTCAGATTCAAATTGTTATTTGAGAGGTTTTGGACAAAACTTTGGACTAATATTGGATACTTTGTTCAGTAACTGAACTAACATTTTTGGTAAATGTGGCAATTGACTGAAGAGAAGCCACTAAAGGGAGACATGATGGTTCCTTTTTTTTTTTTTTCTCATGAAAAACATTGTTCTCCTAATAAAAATGTTTTGTTTTGGTGCTTATTTTCCCTCCTTGCATTATAATATAAAGACATGAAAAATCAAAACTTAAAATATCAATGCTCTGCTCTCTATAATGTACCATTCACAAAATTTTGGAAATTATTTACATGTCCTTTCAAGATGAATTTATATGGCACAACTATAATTTGCTGATACATGAAACTATTGCACTTTAAGTTTTAAAGATTTAGAAGTATGAAAAGTTTCATAGTTTTATATCTCCAGAAATTGTTTTTCATAAGTTGAAAGATTTTTAAGGCCATTATAAATGAATAGCTATAATGCATGCCTAGAAATTTATTTTAAATACTTAATAGGAAGAATGAAAAGCCTCTAGTTGCTTTATGTATAAGCAAAATAAGGCATATATAACAACCCTGGAAAATAATTGGTAGATATGTGTTTTGAGGGAGCAGGCCTATGAGGATCGATTCAGTATACAGTATTTTTTTGTTCTTTCTGCATCTTGCTTATGCTGATTAAAGATATACTGCCTACTAAAGCTTTTTTAAAATTCTCAAAAGTACTTAATTTCCTTGGATGAATCTTTACATTTGCTCATGGTTTTTAACATGGCATTTATTTCAAATCACTGAATTGATGATGAAATGAAGATATGAACACACTTGGTTTGTTCTGTTTTTGTTGGCATGTGGTAATGTTTTTACTATCTTTATTCATGTTTTTTTAAAAACTGGCCTTAAAACGCTAAACAATTTTTTCTAGTTATTATTTACTGCAGATTCCAAAAAAGAGGATGTAATAACTGATTCCCTAAATACTTGACCTTTGATACAGTCTCTGCTGTCTTTTCAACATCTTTCTTTTTTTCTGTGAAGAAAAGTATCATTTATAAAACTTCTAGGATTAAACAGAATTCATCAGTAGTTAATTGCAGTTTATGAAAAGGAGCGTTACAAACAGAATTTCATAGCAGGTGTGCTGTATTTTGTGTTTTACTACTGACTTAATCAGGAATCTGATATATCTATTTTTCATATGAACCATAGTTATTGACAATGCCCTAAATATTTAAGAAATTTTATTGTACTAATGACATGTACAAAACATTGAACTAAGGAAAAATTATGAATTCCTCATTTCAAGTTGGCTTAAAAATAAATTTTCAAATATTGGTAACATTTTAATTTGGTTAATCCCCTGGGACAGAAATAATTTATTAGTAAGGTATAATAATGTCTTTTGTGTTTTTAAAATGCTTTGAGAGTTTATTATTTGCATATGAACTACTGAGAGAAATAAAACATTTGGTACATTGTTTACAAGTGTGAGTTAGTGTTAAATATTCAAGTAACATTTTACGTTTCCCCTTTCCTCTTCCAATCCTATGATAGTGAGAAGTTCGATTAATAATGATGGAGGGCTCTGACAGCTGTCAGTCTGTTTTTTTGTATCTACTAGTCTGTTTCTATTTTGTTTGTTTATTTTGTTCATTAGATTCCCCATGTAAGCGAAATCATATGGTATTTGTCTTTCTCTGACTAAGGAGGGGAGGGAGATCGGGGAGTCGGTGGGGGGAGGTAGAAAAGGGTAAAGGGGATAAGTGGTAAGAAAGAGACTTGACTTTGGACGGTGAACACGCAATACAATAAACAGATGATGTATTATAGAAGTATACACTTGAAACCTGTAAAAAATTTTATTAGCGAATGAAACCCCAATAAATTCAATGGAAAAAGAAAAAAAATAGTTATGGAGGGCTTTGTAAGACACTAGTCAGGGAAAGGTTTTCCTGAGGGTACTGTGCCCTTTACCACATTGGATATCTGTGGCACAGAGCTTCAGTACTGGAAGACTACAGAGAACGTATTTCACCGAGGGCTCAGCTGCCCCACTTTGGAATTGCAGCTGGGTTTGCAGGGAGGCCATGCCTTTTATGGTGTCTGTCAGACACTGACCGTGAATGACAAGGAGGCGTATTCCTGGGAGACCCAGAGGTCCTCTGACTGCGGACTTTGGCTTGAAGACTCTTAAGCCTTGTAGAAGCTTTCTTCGACTGCATGGCAGGGTGGGAGGCCACCACCCAATTTGTCTTTCTGTCTCTGTCTTTTTGGTCCCATCTCCCGCCTCCTTCCTCCACTGGGAGATCAGTGCACAGATTTCCTTACATGTGTTTCATGGTATAGTATTGCTTTCATTCTGAATTATGTATGAGGAAAACACTGTCATCTTTTTGATGCTTTGGGTCTCTTAAGTGTGTTGATCTAGTGCTGCCTGTATCTATTTTTTTTAATGTTTTCATTGATTTTCAGAGAGAGAGAAAGAGAGAAAGATACAGTGATAGAAACATCAATGAGAGAGAAATACCAATCAGCTGCCTCCTGCACACTCCCTACTGGAGATCAAGCCTACAACCCAGGCATGTGACCTGACCAGGAATCCAACTGTGACCTCCTGGTTCATAGGTTGACACTCAGCCACCCAGCCACACCAGCCAGGCCTGTATCTATATTTTTAACAACGCTCCACATGTGTTTCTAAGGTACAGCCAGGACTAAAAATCAATGTTCTGGACTTAAAATAATCTCTTGAAGAGCTAAAATATAAATGCCAGTTAAAGTACAGGATTGCAGTCACTGTCCAAGCTACAAGAACTCTTTTTATTGGGGAGGACACGAAAGAGTCTTAATTTACAAGCATGTCAGAATCATCTGTCCTCAAGGGACAAGCCCTTTTGGCTGAGAATCCCTGCCAGACTGTCCACTAATGCTGACGAGTGGGCTCTGTGCTGCGTTGGCTCTGAAAGGAAGTGGAAAGCCCCTCAGCAGAGGGAGCACGTTCCTCGGTAATGGTGCCTGCAGTGTAAGAATTTCGGCCTGTTCTTGAAAGTTTCTTCAGCTACAGGTTGCACCATTCAAGTACTCTACATTGTGGGTCTCTTTGAACTGGAAATGCCATCAGAAAGGCTTTTTGTTTGTATTTGTACATGTACAGACCCACAGGCCCTTACCAAAATTCAAATAGCTCTGGAAACCAAAAGGCTTTTCCTAACTTTGAAACTAAAGACACCTGACAGCAAATTTTTTTTAAATTTTTTTATTTATTTCAGAGAGAAAAGGAGGAGAGAGATAGAAACATCAATGATGAGAAAGACTTATTGATTGGCTACCTGCTGCATGTCCCCTACTGGGGATCGAGCCCACAACCCGGGCATGTGCCCTTGACCTGGAATCGAACCCGGGACCCTTCAGTCCCCAGGCTGAGGCTCTATCTACTGAGCAAAACCAGCTATGGCTTGACAGCAAAATTTTAAACGGAACTGACAAGAGGCTAATTGTGGTCTTTATTCTATTTGGTGTAAATGAGTTTGGCTGTAGCAGAATTAATATACGTGATTATGGGGTGCTGCCGCAGGCTTCACTGGAAGTGTACAAGCTATGTGGCATAGGACGTATATTGCTCTCCTAAAAATTGAAAGGATCATACTCTGAAACACATCTGGGCCCAAGAGTTTCAGGTAAGAGATTATAGGTCTGTATCCACTCAAAATGATCAATTCATTCAAGTTGCTTCCCAAGTTTTAGGAGAATTATAAACATAGGAGAAACCCTGAGGGACTCTGCTAATGTTCCATTTTATAGTATGCTGGTAAATTATTTTGATAAAGTGTTCAAAGTAATTGATGCTGACATATAGGAAACAAATGCCATATGATAGTGCATCATAAAGATTTATGGAAACGAGAAAAAAATGAAAAACAGAAGAATATAGTCATGATTTCTATCCCTCTTGTATACTAATTAAGTAAATATCTGATAAAGGTTTTTAGAATTGGCCTCTAAAGTAATTAGAGTAGCAATGAAAAAGCCATCATGATCCTCTAGGTTGAGAGTATCCACTGAAATAACAGTGGACACTTTACAAAGAGGATTTAGTTCTGTAGTATTCCTTTTAACTTGAAGAACAGTCACATGACTTCCCCAGAGATTGACTATAAAGCTAAGTTTCCCAGTTGGTGTTTAAATTCTGTGATAAATAATTTTCATCAAAAATAGATTTCAGATATTAGTCTTTGGGTGTTATTGTTTTTGTAGAAAATGTCTATAACTCCAGTTTTTCTCTGACAAACCAGTTTCCTTGCTTGTCATCTTCATTTAAGCCTTCCTTCTTTATTCATAATTTTCTCTATCTTTTCTTTTTATGATACTTCTTTCTTTTTAAATTCTCTGTATTAAGTAGATATCATGCCAGCGATTGGCAAATTACAGCTCATGAGTCAAATAATTAATTCATGTAAATAAAACTTTATTGGAACATAGCCACACTCATTCATTTGCATTTGTCATGGTTGTTCCTGCACTCTAATGGCAGAGTTAGGTAGCTGTGACAGAGACAACATGGCCAACAAAACCTAAAATATTTACTATCTGACCCTTTACAGAAAAAGTTAACAATGAATGAATCTAATACATGGGACAGAAACAAGACACTATATGGTTTACCAAGAACCTATGGCAGTGATGCCGAACCTATGACACGCGTGTCAGAAGTGACATGCGAACTCATTTTTTTGGTTGATTTTTCTTTGTTAAATGGCATTTAAATATATAAAATAAATATCAAAAATATAAGTCTTTGTTTTACTATGGTTGCAAATATCAAAACATTTCTATATGTGACACGGCACCAGAGTTAAGTTAGGGTTTTTCAAAATGCTGACACGCCGAGCTCAAAAGGTTCGCCATCACTGACCTATGGTGAGGTAGGAGCTGGGATTATGATCCACCACCTACCAATCTCTCTCTGTTACTTCCACCTCTTCCTCTTCTTTCTGCCCAGAAGCAAGGATACCTGCATCAAATGAGAATGAATATGGCCAATGTTGGCTTCTTGGATTTCTTTTTAGAACCTCATGTCTCTATCCCAGAGTTATCCATGTCTGTTTTAGGCATTTCCCATAATAACATTTGAAATCTAAACTGACTCTTTGTCTAAATTTTTTTTAGAGAATTCTTAGATATGATCTAATATTATTGTGGCAGTTTACTAGGAAGCATGGCTTTAGAGTTGTAAAATGAGGAAGTAAAAACTTTGGTGATAAGATATAAAATTTTCCTCTATTTCTAATGCACAGCCAGAAGAATCAAATGCATGGCATTCTCCCATAATCAAACCATCAGAGAGCTCGTAACTAGCTAGGAGCTTGCCAAAAGGAAATGGTATTTTAAGCACAGGACATCATATTAGCTATAATAATAAAAGGGTAATATGCTAATTAGACCGGACGTCCTTCCACAAGACCTCCCAGACAAAAGCCAGGGCTGCGAGGGAAGCCCAGGTCCCAGGTGCATGCTAGTGGCCAGAGGGAAGCCTGGGTCCCAGGTGGCAGAAGAAGCCAGTGCCGGCAGCTGAGGGAAGAAAGGCCTCCTCTTGCATGAATTTTGTGCATCGGGCCTCTAGTCCTATATAATAAAAGCCCAGCAACCATAACGGCAGAACGACCACTCGGCCAGTCACTATGAGGTGCACTGACCACCTCTTGGTCCCTTTCCCCAGCCAGCAGGCTCCCATCACCCAATGGCGAATGGGGAACTGGGGTGGGTGGCGGCAGGTGGCGGGGTCGGCGAGCAGGCAGAACAGCTGAGCTCTTGGTCCCTCCCCCTGGCCGGCAGGCTCCGATCGCCCAATGGCAAACAGGGACCCTGGGGTGGGTGGTGGGGAATGTGGGTGGTGCCAGGCCAAGGCTCTAGCCTGAGAGATTCTTAACCTACTTTGACACTTCAGATCAACTCTTCCCTACTTCATTCAATTCAGGGCGATTCACACTTTCAAAAATAGTAAAAAAAAATAAAAAAAAATTTTAAAAAGGAGTATGAATTAGCAGATAAACAGAGTTCTTAACTGTCAAAGATTTACTGGACTCTAGTCATCTGAATATCAGTAACTGGATTATGCAAATACTAGTAATAGATTTTTGTTGTTGCTGTTTTAAAATCAAGATAATGTAGTCATACTGAGAAATTCTGGAATAGTTGTAAGGTCTATGTGACATTTTAAAATATCTGAAATTACTGGACACAAATACATTGCAGGAAACAATTGTTTGCCCGTGTAGAAGATTCTTATGGTAAAAATTTAGAGACTTAGGAAATGATTCTTTTGAGTTGACCCTAAATAAACAGAGTGGAACTCTTGCATGACTGTTATTACAATCCAGATGGTGAACGGATACTATTGAAAACACTCTTTTATAAGGGCCATAAAGACTTATTACCCATGACTCAGACTGGTGAATAAGAATATATTGCCCATTCTGCCTAAAATTAATGACTCAATCAATTGATGTAGAATTATAATGCAGCTCTTTTAGAAGTACCAGTAATGCTTATTTTTATAAGTGGATGAATTTTAATATGTCACTCATTTTGGAGGGAAAATAATTCACTTGGGGGCCTTTGTTTTAGTTGCATTTAAGTTCATAGAATTACAATAATCCATGGTTGGAAGCTTTTTATGTTCAACATCATTCTGCTTTCCTGTGGCTTCCATCCATTGAGCTCAGTCCCAAATCCCTGGGGCCCTAGAATAAGAATAACTCTTTTTCTGTATATGGAAGCCTATAGGTACGAGTGCTGCATGACAGAATTGAAGGTTGGCCTCTTGTCCTACCATTCATTCAGTAAAACATAAGTCCAAGATCTCATCTCTTTCTACCTAAATCACCCCTGTTTAGACATAACTTAAATAATCCCATAATCTCCATGGCTCTCCCCTAAACACAGCAGTTGATCCATGTCTCTCTCAGATGTGATGCCCTGATCTGAGTGTTGAAGGTAGAGTGTACCTGGACAATTCCCTATTTTCCAACAATTTTCTAATAGTAGGTATCCCAACCTATTAAATTAGTTCCTTATACAAAATACTAGAGGCCTGGTGCACGGATTCGTGCACTGGTGGGGTCCCTCAGCCTGGCCTGTGCCCTCTTGCAATCTGGGACCCCTAGTGGGATGTCGGACTGCTGGTTTTGGCCTGATACTTGCAGGCCAGTGCGCTAAGTGGCAGGCTGCCGGGGAGGAGCCCAAGTCTGGGCCGAGCACCATGCCACTTCCACTCATCCCAGCCCCACTGCATCTGCCACCCGGTAGCGCTGCTGCGGAGGCAAGAGAGACTCACACTGCAGCAGCTGCGCTTGCCAGCCATGAGCTTGGCAGCATCTGGTGCCTGTCGGTCAGCTGAGTGGCGCTCCCGCTGTGGGAGCGCACTGACCACCAGAGGGCAGCTCCTGTGTTGAGCGTTGACCAGTCGCTTGGTCATTCAGTCACTTAGGCTTTTATATATATAGAAATTGTTGCATTTTGTAATACTTTTCCCCATGATTGCAATCTACTAATCTGGTAACTTTTACTTACACAAGAAGATTGAGTTTCCCCTTTTATCTTTTTGCTAAAATTAAGAGTGAATTTGTTTGATACTATAAATTGAAAAAACCAAAAGACCCTGGAAAAATTTTCTTTACTCCTCAGCCCAAGTTTCTTCATTTGAAAATAAGACCTTTGGACCAGATATTCCTTCTTGTGATTCCAATGGATGTTACATATATTGATAAGATGAGTTTGTAATTGTTATTCTGAAGTGTGAGATGTGTAACTTCAAGTTTTTAGCACCTCTGTCTCACAATATCCCCATAGACATTACATACATATTTTAAATAATGAGGCTTTAAAAAAACACCGCAAAGACTCTAACAGAAAAACAAGAGGAAATGTGAGATATTGTTGCTGGTCTTTGATGTGAGAATGGTCCGCACACCGACAGTGCAGGTAACAGAGAGTCACCTGCTGAAAGAGCCCCTGCATGACCTGTGAGGAGGACCGGCCAAGCCTGGAGTCCTGGTATTGCTGTGCAAACGGAATCCTGCTCTTCTGGAGAGGAACGCCCTCAGCAGTGCCCTGGAGTTGTCTGAGGATGCATGCTGTGTGATGCAGCCATAGCTCATGCCAGGTCATGGCTCTCCATTAAGCTATCACTGCAATGGACTGCATGTTTATGTCCTCCCCCCAAATTCACATGTTGAAATTGTAACTGTTTAGGTTAAATGGAGGAGGCCCTCATGAGTGGGATTAGTGCCCTTATAAAAGAGACCCTAAAGGTCACATTTTGTATGATTCCTTTTATAGTAAACATCCTTTCCCCTTCCACCATGTGAGGACAGAGTGAGAAGACACCATCTTGCCTATGAAGAAGTGGGCTCTCACCAGACACCAAAACTGCCAGCACCTTGGTCTGGGACTGCTCAGACTCCAGAACTGTGAGAAATAAATGTTTGTGCTTATAGACCAACCGGTGACAGCTTTACAAATGGACTAAGACAATCACCCTCTCAGAAAACTCCCCTGGGGCTAGCCCTGTCATCGGAAATTTTAAGCAGGATTGCAAATGTTAACCACGTGGGTTAATTTGCATGGATTAATTTACCAAATCAGAAAATCACTGCCAGGATTAGATTGCTAAAAAATTAGGAAAAGAAGTATCCAATAAAAATATTAAACAGACATAGTTAAAAGGAAGGATTAAAGCAAAATACTATAAAGTGGTAAATTTGAATAAGAATCAAATAGATCTTCCAGAAATGAAAAACATTATTGAAATAAAAAGTCAATGGACAGCCATGACAGTAAATTAAACACAACTGAAGTAAGAATTAGTGAAATGGAAAATAGAACTGACTCAACACATTTCCTGGAATACAGCAGAGATAGAAGAGATGGAAAATAAAAAGAGAAGTTAATCAATGCAGAGGATAGAATGAGAATGTCCAGTACACTTCTAATCCAAGTCCTAGAAGGAGAGAATAGAGAAAAGATTGCTATGTTCCAGAAATTATGAAAGATAGCACTTGATAAATGCCAGAAACAAAGTAAGCCTAGAGCAGGATAAATAAAAATCCAAATCTAACATACATGATTAAAACTATCACCGTGCAACACAAAGAGAAACACAGAAAAAAACAACCAGAAGAAAACATTACTGACAAAGGATCAACCATTAGACTGACAGAATTCTCAAAAATGGCACTGTGGAGGCAATGGGGTAGCTACCAATTGTCGAGAGAAAATCAACTGTCTGCCCAGTTGCTTTTAATCAGGGCTTTTCTTTAAAAATTATGAAAAAGGAAGTTGAACTCAGAAAGAAGAAATAAAATACAAGAAGCAATGGGAATGAAAAAATTGGTAAACTTTAAAAAACTACTTTAAATAGCTACAAGTGTGCACAAGAAGTTTATCAAAACTATACAAGACATTTATGGGGAAAATTTTAAAATCCTATTGAAATAAAGTTTAAATATTCTCAAATGGAAAGTTATACAATGTTCATAAATGGCAAGACTCACTAACGAGTAATCATATTCAAACTTTTCTAGAATGAATCAGCATTCCATTGGATGTACATTTTTTTTTGGTGGAACTTTAAAGGCTGTTCTGAAACGTCACATGGAAGAATGAAAGGCCAAACATTTTCAAATCAGTTTAAAGAGGTGGCATGTTTTGTTCTTTCAGATTGTAAAGCTCACTAGAAAAACTGTAGTCATTAAAACAATGTTATATTTTCAGAGAACTAGAGAGATAAATGAGACAATTATAGAGACTAACAGACCCATGTATATATGGAAATAAGTAATAAAATGATAAGAATAGTAACAAAACATATGATTCGTACTAGTTTCCAGGCACTGTTGCAAGTGATTTATATATTCTAATTCATTTATCCTCAAAGGTGACATTACTTTCCAGTCAAGCACAGCAGCATTGCTCATATAATTAACCAGGTAACTGCCACGCATCCAAAATGGAAACCATCCCCACACGCCATAGACACTTATGGCATACAAAGGGCTATAAGGTGGAAACAACCCGAATGTCTATCAAGGGGTGAATGGATAAACAAATTGTGGAATGCATGCACACTGGAATATTACCCAGCCATGAAAAGGAATGCACTACTGATACATGCTATGAGAGGGAGGAACCTCAAAAGCATTACAGTAAGTGAAAGAAGCCAGGCACCAAAAGCTGTATGGTTCCTTTTATATTAAACTAGAGGCCTGGTACATGGAATTTGTGCATGGGGGGGGGTCCCCTCAGCCCAGCCTGCACCCTCTCCAATCCGGGACCCTTTGGGGGATGTCCAACTGCTGGTTTAGGCCCAATCCCTCTACAATCCTGGACCGCTGGCTCCTGATCACTCACCTGCCTGGTTGCCCCCAACTGCCCCCCCCAGCCTGATCACTCCCAACTGCCCCCCTTGCCGGCCTGGTCAACCCCAACTGCTCCCCCCCCAAATTGCCCCCCCCCCCCCCCCCGCCTGCCTGGTTGCCCCATGCATCCTGCTGTTCAGTTGTTTGGTTGTCCCTCACTAACCCCCCTGCTGGCCTGGTCGTATGCAGCCAATCTTGTGAGGGTGTGAGGGTTAATTTGCATATTACTGCTTTATTATATAGGATATCCAAAACAGGCAAATCTACAGAAACAGAAGCAGATTAGTAGTTGCCAGGGGCGGCAGAAATGGGAGTGATGACTTAAAGGGTATAGGTTTTTCTGGGTGATACAAAATTTGTGAAACGAGAGAGAGGGGTTGTGGTTGCCCAACATTGTAAATGTACTAAATGCCACTGAATTACACGTTTTAAAATGTTTCATTGTTAATATACATTTTACCTCAATAAATTTTCAGGAGCTGAAGAATGCCAACAACCCAGGTGAGCAAGAGAACATCCTCCACCCCCCCCCCACCCCCCCCCGCCCAACTTTCAAAAAAGAAGGCAGGACACCGTGATTTTAGCTGTTGCAAATCAGACCTCCAGAGCGATGATGAGATGTTTCCCCATGACTCACACAATCTGCCCAACTTTTCCTGTGAACAACAAGGGGAGAGACGCACGCTCGACAGCTGATGCCGTGTCCTCCGGGCAGGCAGGCCCCACGCTGACTAGGAGCTGAGGGTCCTTGCTCAGCATGTGACAAGATACTGCCGGCTCAGGAGGGACAAGATAAGGGAGGAAGGAGACATACTAAGTTCTAGTACATCTTCATTTCATTGAATAACATAATCTGGACTTTATAAATGAGCAAGGACTAAATTTAGTTTCAAACGTGGATAATCATCCAGATTCACATCTTTTCTATTATGTAGTAGTTTGAAAAATGGAAATAATATTTCAAATCTTTTCTTCCTTATGGATTTCTCAGGAGCTAAACTATTTTGCCCTCTCCACACATAAAGACTGTTTTGCTCTTTCATTTTCCCTTTACATATTGCTTTGCTCTATTTCTCCACGCTGGCTGATTTTAAATTCCCCAAACATTTTCACATTCATATGGAGTAAAAGCCATTAGCCATCTTCTCACACTGAAAATGAGCCTTAAAAAGAAAATAAGTTCTAGATGTTACAAGTAAAATAAATTAAAAATGAACTCACCCCCTCCCACACACACACAATTTCAGTCAGCAAGAGTAAACTTATTCAATAAATATTGCTTGGGAAATTGATGTGTTCATAGGACAAAATATAACATCAGATTTCTTCCTGAGATCACACACTGAAGTAAATACCAGGACTATCAGAGACCTACATACAAAGCAGCACTTTAAGATGCATGGAAGGAAATACAGGAGAATATCTTCCTCATCTTGGGAAACTAGAATTTTCTGTGTGAGAAAAGGCCATTAAAAAGGTAAATGACAGCCCTCGCCGGTTTGGCTCAGTGGATAGAGCTTTGGCCCATGGACTCAAGGGTCGTGGGTTCGATTCCAGTCAAGAGCACATGCCCGGGTTGTGGGCTCAATCCCCAGTAGGGGCGTGCAGGAGGCAGCCCATCAATGATTCTCTCTCATCATTGATATTCTATCTCTCTCTCCCTCCCCCTTCCTCTCTGATTTCAATGAGGGGGAACCATGAACTTGGGAGACGGGAGCTCATTTTACCCAGCGGTGACTCAGTCAGAGGCAGAGGCCGCCAGGGAACACCGAGGAGAAGCCAGGTCTCACACGTGCCCTTGAAGATGGAAATACTAGGAACTATACGCTAAAAATATACAGAGTCGGACTCTGTGGAGGGGAATTCCTAAGGAAGGTCAGTTCTATTACTTTCTGGTACAAATGGTTCTGTAACTTAAACTAGGTTATCAGAGTGTGGTCTGGGGAGGACTCCCTGGGACCCACTTGAATGAATTAAAGTTCATTCATCTCTCATCTACCCAACGATTGTCAATCGCTGCTTCTCAGGTAATTGAGAATGCTCGAAAGGTAATTTAAGTGGTACTTAACACTATTAATTAGCTCTACCTAACTTTTCTATTTCACTGATAGAGCGGAAGCGTGGCTTGAGTTACTGTGGCAACCCCAGGGAATGCGGTTTTCTGGGGAGAAACCGTTTCTGGATCTAGCATGGCCGATGGGAGTCTGGTTGGGATGCAGAAAGCGTAGACCTTCTGCGGGCCCTCATGTGGCATTTATACGCGGCAGCCCAGCCCATGTGGCATCGCTTGCTGGCCAGGAAGTCAACGTTCCAATGGGAAATGTCCCTCCTCTGGAGCAGAACCCCCACATCTGAAACGGACATGCCTCAGGGCGGGTCCAGTTAATGAAGGAACCAGGGCTCTGGGCAGTCAGCTTGTTGCTTCTAGAGTAGAGGCATTTGCTTTTGGATTCAGCATCTTTGTCCAAACAGAGATGAGCAGGGATCTCCTGGGCTCCTACAGAAAGATCATCTCCACTCAGGTGCCCTTAGCAGCGGTTCTCAACCTGTGGGTCGAGACCCCTTTGGCGGTCGAACGACCCTTTCACAGGGGTCGCCTAAGACCATCCTGCATATCAGATATTTACATGACAATTCATAACAGTAGCAACATTACAGTTATGAAGTAGCAACGAAAATAATTTTATGGTTGGGTCACAACATGAGGAACTGTATTGAAAGGGCCAGAAGGTTGAGAACCACTGCCTTAGAGGAAGCTTGCCCTGTCTCCTCTCCTCCCCAGATGGAGTATTGGAAGGGTCTTTGCATAAAGAACCCTGTGCCCACACCTTCAGGACAGCCCTTGTCCTCTCAGGGCTGGTCATCTCAGTGGGAGAGCTGGGCTGTATGGGAGAGGCCCAGGCAAATCTCCCACCTCCTGCATTTGATCCCACATTTGATTTTTCCCTATGTTCCCTATGTCCCTCCCCCCGCACCCCCGCCCCCGTTCCCTTTTTGATCCTGCCCCCTTTCCCAGTTCCCAGCTGCGGAGGGGGAGAGACTCTGAGCTCACCCACCTTGGATCCAGCACGGTCCCTTGTGCTGCTGGTTACTCGTATGTTTGTTGGGACTGGCCCACTCTGAGACTGGGGCAGCTGGGGAGCTGTGGGGACAGAGCAGATTGGTTATTTATTTCGAAAATGCTGCCCTTCTGTGATGTGAGCTTCCCCCTGAGGGCCCAGCGCCCGGGCCAGGAGAGGGGCAGGGGTTCACAGAGGGAAGGCCTGCGGAGGGAGGGGGCTGCCCTTGCCTCTGTGAGCCTCTTCCTCCAAGGGAACTGAGCAGGTTGGTTCTGAAAGCCCTTCTGGCCCCTTAGTGGGTTGGCAGTTTGAACCTTGAATAAAAAGCCCCAGTTGCAATGAGCTTGGAGTTCTTTAGAGAACGGCAGGGACGTTTGACATTTAGAAACTTTTCTAGGGATCAAAACTGCAAGCCAGAAGTTGTTAGCACAGGCCCACTAAAGACACATTTAGTGAGCACCTGCCCTGGCCCACACACTGTGCTAGGTGGGGATGCAGAAGGAACCGGCTCTGCTTCCTGGGCCATGGGCCCGGGGAGGCACCACGGCAGGGAAGAAACGATCAGACTGATGCACTGTAATGTTCATTACTCTTGAAATATCGAGAATGAAGTTCCCTTATTTCAGTTCTCCTGCAGTAAACTTATATGTTATTATGTGCATAATTATTATTAATCTAAACACACTTGAATTGTATACTTCAGAATTAAATTAGGAAGCAGAGTCTTATTAATGCAAAAACAATATGGATGGGCATACTGACGGAGTTAGTTACCTTTTATAAACGCTGAATTGGCTTCTTGAATGAAAATAATCACCTGTGTCTCTCGAGAAGGTATTTGCACTGACAGCTTATAAATGCTAACGAAATTCCTCCCAGACGCGCAGCCAGGCCCCGAGACAGGAGGCATTTAACGTTAGGAAAGGTGAAGTTTAAGATTAATTAATCATATTGTTTTTTTTTACATTATTTATAATTTTTTAGTAAGTTCTGCCAAGAAAAATCCAAGTCTGTTTGCAGGAGCATCTCTCTATGTTTTTAAGCCTGTTTTTCAAAAGCTGTGCTTCTTGGTAGATTACTACGTTGTGTCTCCTGGGAGGGCTCACCACTGTCGTGTGCACAGTGTGACTTGGGTCTTCGAGGTCCCAAGTGTACCTGTGTGATTTGGATCGGACCGCGTTTCCTTTATAAAGGCAGTTTTGTATGAAAATATTCTGCTGAGTCTCTGTACTACATGCTTTCCTTTAAAAATTAAAATATAGCTAATATATAATGATATTAGTAGCCATCTGACACTATACAAGGTTATTATGATATCATTGACTATATTCCCTGTGCTGTACATTATATCCCATTGACTTATTTAGTAGTATTTTAAAACTAGAAATTCGAACCTCCTACTCCCTTTCAGTTTAAAATATATATATATATGTTGATTTCAGAGAGGAAGGGAAAGGGAGAGAGAAATAGAAACATCAGTGATGAGAGAGAATCATTGATCAGCTGCCTCCTGCATGCCCCCTACTGGGGATCGAGCCTGCAACCGGAGCATGTGCCCTTGACCGAAATCGAACCTGGGACCCTTCAGTCCACAGGCCGATGCTCAATCCACTGAGCCAAACCGGCCAGGGCCCCTTCAGCTTTCTCACTCTTCCCCCACCCCTCCAGTTGTTCTCTATGAGTCTGTTTCTGTTTTGTTTTTAGATTCTACATATAAGTGAAATCATATGGTAGTTGTCTTTCTTTGTCTGATTCATACCCTCTAGGTCCATCCATATTGTCACAAATGGTAAGATTTCATTTTTTCCCCCCTATGGCCGAGGAGTATTCCATTGTATATATGTACCACATCTTCTTTATCCAGTTGTCTATCAATGGATAGTTGGGTTGCTTCCATATCATGGCTATTGTAAATAATACTGCAGAGAACATACATCTTTTTCCTTTTAATCATTTGCTTTAATTTGACCTTTCTGATTTGAAATTCTATGTCTTAAAATTTTTCATTCAGTCAGCATCTTCTGGTTCCGGGTACTTCAGAAGTGGGCTGCCAGCGTGCATAGCATTTATGCCGGAGGCAGGAAGGCAGAGTGAGGAGGTCCTAGGCTTGCCGACCGCGGGCGTGACCGGCAGCCACGGAGCCGCTCTGCTTAGATTCCTTAACAAGAAGATGGAGGTCAGGCCGGGTCGTGGAGGTGTTGAGAAGAGTAGACAAGAGTCTGTGTGTGATGTGTCTGGCATTGCTCGCAATGCTCAGAGGAACCAAGTAAAAAGTTAGCTAATAGTTATAGCCAAGTGGTCTTTGATTTCATAATTTTACTCAATATTTCCATTAAATATCCATGTTCAAATTCTGTTATGACGTTTAATAGGTTGTGTCAGTATCAAAAACCATGCCAAAATTAACTGCAAAAGTCTATCAGAGGCCCTGGCGACTAACTCAGTTGGTTAGAGCATAGTCCCAATACGCCAAGGTTGTGGGTTCGATTCCCAGTCAGGGCACATACAAGAATCAACCAATGAGTGCATAAATTCAACAAACTGATGTATTTTTTCTCTTTTTCTCTCTTTCCCTTCCTCTTTCTCTCTCAAATAAATACATAAAAATTAAAAAAATCTAACAGAAGCAAATATTAATAGCTCTTACATAATGCTTAAATAATTTTGTTGTTTTGACAATTTTTTATTTACATGGGAATGTAGGCCCACCTCCCTGCATGCCCACAAATAGGACAGAGTGCATCTGCTTGAAGCATTACTGGAATGCAGTTCATAGGAAGGGGTGTGCGCTGCAGGATGGATTTTTTACTTTAAAGGGATTAATAAAAAGACCCAAACGCTCTGCAAATGAAGTGCGGCATTTAAAAAAGAACAGTCACTGTTTGTCTCGGCTTTCAGACCTCCTATTTGAAAGGGCTGCGCCTGGATTCGATGCCCAGATTTCAAAGTTCCCTGAACCAGCAGAACCATGTGCGAAACACATCAAGGGAGTCAGGCTTCCCAAAAACCCAACTTCATTGTTTTTCTTGGAGGTGGAGAGAGCTGCTGTTCAGAAAAATTTCCAAGGTTTCTGTGATTTGTTATGAATTAAAGGTCGTTCCCCGAACTGGATCGTAGGAGGCACCGCCGCCCGCCTGCCAGTCAACGTGGAAGCAGATGTGCGCTGGCAATGCTGTGGCAGAGGAGAGAGAATCCGGGAGAAAAACCTCCCTGGGCTTGCCTGCCCAGGTTTCATTTCGCATTTCTCCAGATTGTCTTTTTCTGATCTTCCACTAGAGGGCGCCCAGCTACCAGCGGTGCCAGTCCTCCCAGTAGGGGGTCTTTTCTGATCCTCCTCCTGGGAGACAGTTGGGGCCATCTACAACCTCTGGAGGATTCTGGGTCCATCTCGAGGTTCAGCGCTCCCTCCGACTCCCTGAAGAGAGCGGGGACTGTGAAAGCCCTATACTTTAGGACTGGAGTTTTGGAAATCCCAATGAAGGTTTTCCATTTTCAATCTTCTCTTTGTTTCGAAAGGGCGCTGCAGGAATGCATTATGATGGGTGCCAGGGTTTTGGGGACTCTCTCTCCAGAACCCCGCTTGTCAGACCCCTCTAAGCACATATGTCCTCATGGCAGCAATGGATGGGAATACTGGAAACCAGAACCTCCGTAAAACCCAGAACAGATGTTTCCCTGGACAGGGCGAGCCCTCTGGCACAGGGCTGCTGCTGGCTGCCCTGTCCCCGGCACTGGCATTTTATGGGCGAGGGGGATTCCGCTCTCTTAAACATTTAATCCGCAGGTCAGTGGCTCCTGTACGGTGGCTGGGCCCCCTCTCAGCATGCTCCCTGTGCAGGTGGGCTGATGAATTCTGCCAGTTCTGCCCTGCCTGTCCCACTCTTTCCTACTCCTGGCCCTGTGTTTGAGAACCTAATTTTGAGCAACCTTCCCCGGGAAGGAATTACTTTGCCACTTTGAAACCTTTGATGAGAACGTCCAGGAGCCACATTTCCTCCGCACTTGAAGCCTTACAGCAAACGTTTGCAAAGAGTATATCATTTGATAGTTCTACCACCACGGGGCCTGACTCTCCCCCCTCCCACTTCACAGATTGGAAAAAAAGGCTCAGAGCAAGTGAGGACCGACCCTAGGACTTGAAGCCACATGATCTGACTCAAATGGGATTGCTCATGGGTTTTCCAGGTCTTGGTAGCAGTAGGAATTTGGGTTTGACGTCAGAGAGAACCTTCTGACTCCCTGACCTTCACATGTGTGTGTGTTGTCAGGAGATGGTGGCACTCCCTCCAGATACGCTTTAGAAAGTGGCATGGATGTATTTTCCCTGGACAGGTCGAAGGGCATCCTTTCTTGAGGCAGGAGGATGAACTGGACAAACCCTGAGGTGGCTTCCAACCACACTCTTCTGTAGAACAAAGCACCCAGAAATAGCCAAACCGCTCCCTTTTCACACGTGATCATTGTGGGCAATTGTATGAAAACAGGCAACTCTCCAGTCCAGTGAACAACTACCGTGGAACCATTTGGGAGATGCTCATTTCTGTTGTGGATTAAACGTTCTATTTGTCCTGAGACCTCATTGTCTCCAAGCAAGGCTTCCGTCCCGCGTGAAGAGTGCAGTTCTTCCCGGGGCCACAGGGTGGCGGAGTGACTTAAGGTTTTTACTTGCTTTTCAGTTTCAGGACAGAAGCTGGGCTCCAAAGTGAGCAAAATGGAGCGACTGAGAGTTGGCTCAGAGTGACACGGCTCAGTTCACATTTATGAACCTCTTAAAAGGGGGGAACGCCAGTGTCTGGAGGTGAGGAGAGGGGATGCTCGATGCTAAAGCAAAGGGAGGTTCTTGGACAGAGCCCTGAGGGTCCAAGTCAGATCCACCCAGTGGCCCTCTGTCCCGTGACCTGGTAGATGCTGAGTGAAATCTGTCCCAAAGAGGCTCGCTGTTGGTGATCGCCTTTGCCCCATCTCTCTCCCTCTGAACTTTCTCTCCTGAGCTCCATTTTTATAGATTTTTTTTTTTTGCCCCCCCCACCTCGCCCTCTTCTTTTTGCTCATTATGTCTTAGGGAAGGTTTAAGTTGTATACATTTTGGAGAAAAATAATGCATGGTCCAGCGGGGCAACAATCCATTTGAACCTCAAATTTGGACTTGTGTTTCTGACACGTGTGGCTGCATTTAGGGGATGGTGAGGGAATATTTGAATTTGGGACTAATGTGGACCTCTGGGATGTGCAGACACTGAACACACACACACACACACACACGTACACACAGCAGGACCACAGACCACAGATGCACCGAGGTTGCTGCATGCCTGCTACGTGCATCACAGTGCAGGTGTGAGCCCTGGTCTGGACACGGTGGGTCTTCCCAGGATCCCACAGGTAGGGGGTCAGCGCAGGAGCCGGACAGACCCCAGTGCTGCCCCATGGACACTCCAGGCTTCTCCGCCTGCCCCCCCCCCCCAGGTTCTGCCAAGCTCCACTGTCGTCACAGAAGGACAGCCGAGGCTTAGTGGCATCAGCCCTAGTCATCTTAGCAAGATTAGCAGAATCAATGTTGAATTTAAACGCGGCGAGTTTTCAAGCACATCTTGAAGGATGGAGGAGCCGCGAACATTTTTTTTTTGTAGAAGTGATTAATATTCAGTTTCTCAAAATTGAGATCATAGACATGTGTGAGACACACACACACACACACACACACACACACACCACGGAATGGGGGAGGTATTGCTGCTAAAACTTCAGAACACGGGCTGTGTGTATTTAGCTTTTTTCCTCCTTCAATATCTGCTTTTGTGTCAACACTGGTGTCTTCATTTATTAACCTTTTATAGATGTTCAAAGAACACCTACTATGTGCCAGGAAGATTAACGTGAAACTGAGCCGTGCTGACTTTTAGGAAAGGCACTCCCAGGGAGCCGTCCTTTGTTGGGTGGGAGCGAGCAGGGCTGCACAGTGCGGCTGGGAGAGCGCGGGAGAGGCTGCCTGTGGGGAGCGGGGCCTGGCCCTTCCCTCTGTGCATCGTGGGTGGTCGTGGTGCCCAATCTATACCTTGTTCTCAGGACCAGGTAAAGGAGTGTCAGGGGCTTTATCGGGGCACATAGAAGGAACGCGGTAAGTACACAGCAGTACTACTGCACCTTTGTCTTAAACTAAAGCTTCCCCAGATCTTTTCTTTAACAAATACCTCTTATGTGCGTATGGACCAGCTAACACGGGGCCTAAAGGTGAACTGCACATCGATGCCTCTGTCCAGGGAGCTAAGGAGGCATGTCATCGTGGCCACCAGGGAGGGGGAGGTGGTGACAGCAGGAGCTCGGGATGAGCCTGTCATTGGGGGAAAGGTGAGGGGCACCTGCGTGGCCCCTGACTCTGGATGGGGTGCTGGCTGGGAGCCGCCGTCCTGAGGCATCGCTTTTGTGTCTTTTCAGAAACAGCAATCCTCAAGGAGAGAATGACCTTCAGAAACACAGAGGGATGCCTCTTCTGTGGAGAGGATTCTGGGATGTGGGGGTCCCCTTTAGAGCTGGCTAAGCTCCCGTTTCTGGGGGAGCCCAGGTCATGGAGCCCCTTTCAGAGCCCAGGAATCAGAGCCTGTGGGCAAAGGCGCCCGGACAAGGTATTGTCTGCACCTTTTAGCTGGGGCTCCCTGAGGCTTGCCCTCACCCCGATCCTTTAATACTGAAGGTGTGTGGGGAGGAGCCCTGAGCCTGGAGTTCCTGGGGTTCCCTGGGTGAGACCCAGTGACCCCAAGCTCTCTGCAGAGGGCAGAATAGTGCCCATCAAGGGCGGCTCCCAAAGGCTGAGCTGAGATCATCCCAAACTTCACGCTGCCCTAAACCCAGGCCCCTGGCAGTTAATGGGCCGGTGGGGGACCTTGTGGGCAGCTCGGGGGGGGGGGGGCACGAGGGGTGCTGTAACTGTCTGCTGGAGAGCGATGGAGGGAGGGCAGCAATGAGGGTGAGTCCCAGTGCCGCAGCCCCAGGGGGTAGCCTGGTACCGAAGGAGGGGCAGGACCAGGGATCCCGACTTGGGTTCTCTGCTCTTCTCTGTCAGTAGGTGACTTTGTGCAAATATTCCCTCCCTCAGTTTTCAAGTCTGTAAAGCAGGGGGGAAACGGTAGTTTTTCCTGGGCTTGGCTGCTGTCGTGGTGGTATGCGCGGGCCTGGGGCCCTGGAAGAGAGGCCTCTCCCTGGGACTGACCTGTGGGCAGTGCCCTCTGGGTGGCCTCAGGGCGTCCTGCCTGCTTCCGCTCTGAGTCTCCTGCTCCCGGGGGGCCCAGGGCTCCCTCACATTGGGGTCCCTGTGGGGGCCTCCCCTTTCCTGACCAGCTTCCCTTTATCCAAACCCACAGGTTCATCAGTTTCCAGGAGCTGGTTGGCTGGCTGATTGGACAACTCAGGCCTCAGCGTAGAATCACAGGAAGAGGGTACCTGTCCCCACTGGCTCTCAACCCAAAGCTCGCGTCCCACAGCGCCCTGAACTCCAGGTGCGCAGGCAGGGATGTCTGGGTGTCACGACAGGGCCTCGGACCCGCAGGAGCCTTTGCCTGGCGCTGCCTGTGCCTCCCTCTCAGCCACCTCCACTGAGCTCCCCAGGGACTCCCGGGCCCTCCCCCTGACCTCCCCCCTGCCCCTCTCTCCTTGGGAAGCCTCCTCCTGCAGGTGCAGCCGTAGGAGGCCTCCTGGGCCCAGGCCCTGGCTGGGTTCAGGGCTGCAGTGGGGACTGTGTTCAGGGTACTGGATTTGGGGGAGGGAGATGGGCGTTAGCTCCAGCCTCATTCTCGCATCTATAACATGGGTTTCTCTGGGCCCCTTGCTGAGCAGCGCCAACCACCCTGCGTGTCCTCAGACTCGCTGATGCCACATCCTTCATCCCCAGCAACAAGTACAGATGGACCACTTCCTGTGCCCTGTGTGGAGCTTCCAGCCCAGTAGAGAGGCCGAGGGAACCCACACACCATGATGCCCTGGAGCCCAGTGGTGGTGACTGCATCACTGTTACCTTTGCTCCTGCGCCATGTGTGCGAGGGGCCGCGGAGGCCTGAGTTCCTCTTCCCGGACGAGCCCGTGCGCTTATGTGGACGTTCCCAGGCAGCCCTTCTCCGCCGGGCTCCTTGCAGGAACCCCGGATGCAGGATGCTCTGAGTGAGTCCTCCGCTCTCCCAGGGAGCGTCATCCCTGGGACCAATCCGGGCGGAGGAGGGACGTGAACTCACTACCTGCCTAGGCCCTGCTCCCTCCCCCTGCTGCTCCGGGACATCCCCTCCCATTGCCACCCTCCGAACCCTGTTTCTGTCGCTTCCTGCCTCTCACCCTCTCCTTTTAAAGGTCCCGTCTTGGATTACTCCTGTTGTTTCTGCTCTGAGCACCTGGTGAGAAGCAGAAACACAGGATGGGGGAGGGATACTGTCATTAGTGGTGGTGAGGGGTCTCTTGATTGGAAAATCCGCACGTGGAAGGGGTGGGAGTAAGATTAAACACACGTGGCCATTGGTAGTCCAACCAGGATTTTTTTCCAGGTTAACCACTAAGAAGAAAGTAAAACTCAGCAAACACCTGCACTCACATCTCTCTCCCCACAAGGCTGGCTTTGCTGATAGGACCCGGTCCTCGTCCATCCTCTCTCCCTTAAAGGCAGCTGCTCCATTCTGTCCTTAAGGTGCTTTCACCTGGTGCTGGGGATAGGGAATAGGTGCACGTGACCCACACCGCCACGCCATACAGAGGGTATGCTGGGAAGAAGGTCTTCCTCCCCCTGGCTTCCCAAGCCACCTCGCCTCCCTCCCCAAGAAATCGCCACCACTGACCCCTTCCAGTCTTGTTTTAAAAAAATCCTCACCTGAGGATATTTTTGTCCATTGATTTTTAGAGCGAGTGGCAGAGAGGGAGGGAGAGAGGAGAGAGAGAAACATTGATGTGAGAGAGATGATACATAGATTGGCTGCCTCCTGCACACGTATCCCCACCAGGGAGGGGATCGAACTTTCAACCCAGGTATGTGCCCTTGACCAGGAATCAAACCCTTGACCTTTTGGTACGCAGGCCGATGCTCTAATCACTGAGCAATGCCGGCCAGGGCCAGTCTTTCTTGATTCAGTTCTCCAGGCAACCAGGACTGATGGATCCGAATGGACAGGTGAGTTAAAGCAAACTGGCCATGCTGGCTGGGGGTGGGGGGTGGGGTGGGGAACTGGGGCAGAATGGAGGCTGGGCGGAAACAGGCCTTTTGGCTGATTTTGCTGGGCTTCCTGGGCTGGCTGCAGGAGTAGAGGCTCTGCTCACTGCTACGCCTCCTTCTGACTCCGCGGTGCCACCCCCCTCGGTGCCACCCCCCTTGGCAGGCACACGGGCCCCGCAGTGTGGGCGAGGCTGTGGTCCTGAACCGCCAGGCCAGGAACTCTCTGCCCTGGTGGAGCCCTGGGAGGACAAGGAGATCAGCAGGATTTCCTTCCAAAAGTGCTTGGCCACGCTCCTGCTTCGCTGTTGAAAGGGGCTCCGCAGGTTGAAGACAATCATTTGTTATTGTTATTGTTTAATATTCATCAGGTGCCTGTAATGTGTTGGACGACATTGAAAAAGATTCGTGGCTAAAATTAAATTTGTGGTAAAGTTAAACTGAGCTCAGAACTGGCCGGGTGCCTCCAGGTCTCTGGCAGGCCAAGTTCTGGTTTCTCCGATCTGTCCACAAGAATGACCTCACAAACCAGGAATGGGAAGCCCCCACCAGCACAGGCCTGCTGATAATTCTCTGTAGCAGAGGCACTGATTTGCATCATTTCCCCACTGGGTTAAAGAGAGGACAATAGCACTGTGACCCTGAAGCATGAGAGAGCCAAAGAGAAAGGTGACCCAGAGAGGTGGCAGAGCGAATCAGTGCCAACAATATTCTTGAGCCAAATCTATGACATCAGTAAAGCTGAACTTTCCCTCTCCTTCCCTTTTCCCTGGTGGGGATGCCATCTCCCTAAGACACTCAGGGTCCTTCTTCCTCCTCCCCTTTCAGGACCACCTGCAGGGAAAGATTATACACTCATTTATACTAGAGAGTGAGTGACTGCTTGCTGACATTATGGAGTGTTTAGCATGTGACAAACACCATGCTAGTTTCCTTTACCTCTATTATGTAGTTCATTTAATGCTTCCAAGCACCCTTTGTGGCAAATGCTGTCATCAACCAGCCACATGCAAAGTCATCTAGATAATAGGTGTGTGTGTGTGTAGGGGGAGGGTGTCCAGGTGCTTAACAGCCCCCCGATGGCGTCATATTACCACACGAAGGTTTCAGCCTTTAACAAAGCAGAACAGCTTAGGACCAGTGGGCCCCACACTAGCTGAACATTAGAATCACCCAGGAGGCCGTGAAACCTTCCACTGCCTGGGCACGGCCCCTGGGATTTGGATTGAATGGGTCTGATGAGGGGCAGTGTCCGTGTATTTAAACGCTCTCCATGGGGCCTCACTGAGCGCCCAGGGTTGAGAAACCTGCTCCCGAGAGAGGCCAGGGAGAGGGGCAGACCCCCAGGAAGAGATGAGGGTGGCATTTGGGAGGGTTGCCTGCAGGCTGGGACCCTGGCAGCTATGACTGTGCTGCTAAAGGGAGGGGGTCTGGCCCTGGGAGGTGGTGCCAATGCACGCCCTTCTGGGGCGAGGGCAGGGTGTGGCTGTGCCAGCTGACATCCAGGAGCTCAGGGGCCAGCTTACTAAGCAGCATCCTTACCGTGGCCTCACACAAATCTGTTGCAGGGAGACCCAGAGGCTGGGGGTACTGCAGTGGCCCCAGGGCCTGCGCCTTGCTTTGCCCTATCCCCCCCCAGCCACCCCAGGCAGTGTCTGGCTTGACAGGAGGAGCCACTCAGAAGCCTCCCAAGTTGCTGGGAGCAGGGCCCTGGGAGCTAAGCCAGGAAGAGGAAGAGGTAGTGGTGGGAGGGGAGCAAGAACGAGGCACAGGAGAGACCAGGAAAGAGAATTTGAACCTTTGGAACTGCACCTCCAGCAGGAGAACCTGCACAGTGTGGAGATTCAGGTCTGGACGTCCTGGGAAGGCCGGGGAGTCTGGGTGCTTTCTCTCCCAGAGCCCTGAGGCACCCACGGCAGGTAGCGAATTCCCTTCTCTCCTGTGCCCACGAGGTAAACCCCCTGGGACAGGGCTGGTTTTCACCAGTCTGTCCTCACTGCTTTGTAAGGGGACATGGTGGTTTGAGTGTCTCGTTCATCTTTGCACCCCCGCCCCCCGCTACCCCCGAGTGCTGAGCACAGAGCGTAGTAGGTGCCCCAAAAGGATGACCAGCCATTTCGGTTTGCACTGAACTGAAGGGGTGCCAGACTGTGGGGCTTTGAGTGCTAAAATGGGTCAAACCCTGGGCGAAGTCGAACCTGGGGTACCCCTTAGCGCCCAGTGCAGCCTGGGAGCAGGAGCCCGGCGTGGCGGGTGGCTGGCAGCTCCGAGGCCCTAGAGCTGCCAGGGTTGGATGTGTTTCGTATTCCTTCTGGGGGTCGGCTGCCTAAGAAATGGACCCCAGTTGTTTCCCAGTTCTCCGGATACATGGACATAAACGGCGCCCCTCTATGGGGGGTGGAGAAAGGGGGGGCAAAGTCTGAGTCAGGGACTGAGCGTCCTCAGGCATCGACAGGACACTGACCTCTGCTCCTGATGGACAGGAGAGCGGTGTTTGGGAAACAGGGGCTGTGTGAAGGGCACAGCACAGCGATAGGGCAATGGCTACTCTCCGACACACTTGTTTTCTGATGGGAGCTGAGGCAGGAAGATTTTTTTTAAAGTTTATTTGAAAAATACAGAAAGAAAACCAAAAAAATGTAAGTGTCCTGTAAGCTCCCTGGGACTTGAGGTGGAGGGTGTGATTCCATGAGGTTGGGTGGGCGAGTTCCCCTGCTTCAGCCGGGCTACCCAGCCTCACTGTCCAAAGGGGCCACGGGCAGCAGCGTGGGGCGTGTCCTTGACCTCCCCCCACATCACGCAGACACATCCATGTCTGTGCAGATAACATCTTTACAAATAGAATCAGCCCGTGTCTTTGGTCTGCAACTGTTTCTGTTTTTAGCGTACGTAGACATCTTCTTTCCAGAATATTGGATATTAATCTTCTTTGTTCTTTTAATGTCTGCATGGCATTCCAGTGTATAAATGCTACATAATTTTTCTATCTCATTAGTAATTTACATGTTTTATAGGTATTATAATCATTTTCCTATTACGATGCTTTATTAAACATTTTTGACATATCTTTACAAATGTATACAAATCTTTCTGATGAATACATCCTTAGAAGTGAGGGTTTCTGGACCAGAATTCATCTACATAGTGATCTTCGTAAGCACTGCAAAATTAACATCCAAAAAGATAGTACCAATTTATATTTTCAGCTCCATTTATCCACAACTATGCCATTACTGGATGCTGTCATTGAACAATTCTTTTTTGATGGACCTATGGGTGAAGTGATATTTTGTTGAAGATTCAGTCCACTGACCAACTTTTTAACCTGAAATTGAACATCTTCTCATTTGCTTATTGGCCATTTAAATTTTATTTTCTGTCCATATCCTCTTCTTATTTTTTCTAAAATATGCTTGTATTTTCTTTTTTAAAAAGATCGATTTTTCTTGATTTCAGGGTGGAAGGGAGAGGGAGAGAGAGGTAGAAACATCAATAAGAGAGAATCATTGATAGGCTGTCTCCTGCCCGCCCCCTACTGGGGATTGAGCCTGCAACCCGGGCATATTCCCTTGCCAGGAATTGAACCTGGGACCCTTCAGTCCACAGGCTGATGCTCAACCCACTGAGCAAAACCAGCTAGGGCTATGCTTGTATTTTCTTATAAATTTATTACAGATTTTATTGTATAAGACATAAACACTTTGAGCATTATACTCTATCTATGTTATTATATATATTTTTTTACTTTTCAAAATAAGGTTTTAACTTTGATTTGGTAAATTCTGTTAATTCTTTTGGTTTTCTCTCTCTTCTTTCAATTTTCTGTAATGGTAGCATCGTTGCTAGATTCTTTGCCCATATTCTTGCATTTCAATGAATGCTGCAGAAGGCCAGGAAAAACCTGTAGGCCCGCAGAGGTACCTGTGAATAGGGACTGAGTGACAAAGTGAAAAAAAGGCAGCACCGGAGAAACATAAGTTTATTGGTGTTGCCAAGTGGAAGCCTGGCTGGATTTTCTTATGGGGGAAATTAATGCAAAATGCCCTCCTTTCTTTTCTTACCGTCACTGTTCATCTGTGGGTTTGAAAAGACTCATTATGGAAAACGTGGCTTGACTGTTCTATCTGTGAGCACTCCTTCAGGCTTCCATGCCGGGGTGAGATAAAGCTGTAAAAAACAAAAACAAAAACAGCCATGTACGTAGGGTGGGAGAAGGTCAGTTTCTAATCACTGAAACGATCAAACCTCTTGATGATGTTTTTATAGAGAAGATGAGGTCCCAGGGTCTGTAAACCCCCTTCTAACCCTGAGATCCTCTGATTCTGGGACTCAGCATGGAACATATTAAGTGGAAGGAATATTACATAATGTGATTGATAGTAATAGGACCGGACACTATAGAAAGGGAATGCGAGTGTAGCAAGTTTTCACTGGTGTGCAAGTCCCAACCTAGAGGGGCTGCTGGTGAAGAGGGCAACAGGAATCCTATTTTAGGAGCGTGTGGATAGTACTTTTTAAAGGCCTAGCACAAAGCTGGCATAGAGGCAAGATCCAGGAGTGAAGGAAGACTCGGCCATCTGGGCATCAGCCGGAGTCTCAGGCAGCTAAAAACAGATAATGTCTTGTCTCGCTGACAATTTCATCTCCAAAGGGAGAGAAAGCAGGGAGGGAAACTGGTCGTGGGCCCAGAAGGACTCTCTCTGGGGTAGGAGAAGACAAAACCCCAGAAGACCGTGGTCTCTGTCAAAGGAAAGAGGAGCTGAGTGGGGGCCACCATTTATGTGTGAGCAGGTCCAAGTGCAAAGGGTGGAAGGGAGGAGGTTGATTCTTGTCCTCTAAAGCCTTACAAGATGATGCTGGTCGGAGGACAGGAAGCCCTAGGGTGCCTTTCTGCCAATGCAATTGTAAGGGGCCCAAAAAGAAACCAGGAAGCCACACAAAAGAGGACGGGAGTGTGTAGTCAGGGTTCTCCAAAGAAACAGAGCCAAGAATGGACACACACGTGTAATTCTTTTAGGGATGGGGCCCCAGGATCTGGGGGGCTGGAAAGTCCAGAGTCCATAGAGCAAGCAGGCAGATTGGAAGTTCAGGTAAGAGTTGATTTTTCAGCCTTGAGTCCAAATTCTGCAGGGCAGCAGGTTGGAAACTCAGACAGGGTTCTTATGCTGCAGTGTTGAGAAGAATTCCTTCTACTTTGGGGAACCGTAGACGTTCCCCTTGTGGCTTTCAACTGATTAGAGCAGGGGACCTCAAACTACGGCCCGTGGGCCACATGCAAATACAAATATTGTATTTGTTCTTGTTTTGTTTTTTTACTTCCTGTGCAGTATGCATAGGAATTTGTTCATAGTTTGTTTTTTAAACTATAGTCCGGCCCTCCAACGGTCTGAGGGACAGTGAACTGGCCCCCTGTTTAAAAAGTTTGAGGACCCCTGGATTAGAGGAGGCCCACATACATTATGGAAGGGAATCTGCTTTACTCAAAGTTTGCTGATTTAAACATTAACCTTCTCTAAAAAACACCTTCCCAGCAACATTGAGACTGATGTTTGACCAAACAACAGATCACCATAGCTTAGCCAAGTTGACCCGTATGTAACCATCACAAGAAGCACATGGCCAAGGGCAGATGCAAGGACATTGCCACGCTGTGATGAATCCTGGAAAGGCGGAGACGGGAAATGGCTGAAGAGCCATCTAGAGAGCATGGTGGGGACACTGCAAATTCGTGTGCAGCAGGTGGACGGGCACAGAATATAGCGGGTACAGGTCACCTGTCCTTTCTCTTTGCCATGGAGAAGTCCCTCTGACCTGAAGTAGATAAACAAGCATATAAGAGAGATTGAGGTTGCAGCTCAGGGTGCAGGAACTTCTGGGAGATGAGATGGGTGATTGCCTGTCTGGGGTTTAGAGGGATCACCGAGCGCCGGGGGAGGAGGACTGCGCGCTTGTACCTGGCTTTTCATAGAGAGAACACAGTGGATATAAACTGCTGGCCCATCTCTAAATAAAGGGCAGGCCAGTGGTCTGAGCATTTAGAAATAAGGGGCTGCAGCGTGAGAGCCAGCTGGGGTGCAGAGGTGAGACGGCACGTGTGCATATGCTCTCCTTGGAGAAATCCTGGCCCAGGACTGCCTTCATTCATTCCCGCCAATATCCCTCCGGGACCTGAGCCCAGGCAGAGGGCAAGGGGCTTGCCCAAGATCCCGCCGCTGGTGTATATGGACTCGGGGCACTAGTAGACCTGTTTTTTCCCTCTAACTCTACAGCAGGGTAGGCGAACCGTGGCCACGAGCTGAATTGGTTCCCCAGCTGTCTGTGTGTGTTCTGTGAGCTAAGAATGGATTTTTTTAAACGGTTGGGGGAAAAAACACAAGAATTATATTTTGCAACATGTGAAAATGATATGAAATTCAAATTTCAGTGCCCATAAATGCAGTTTCATTGGGACACAGCCATGTCCTCTGTTTCTGTCCTGTCTGTGGCTGCTTTTGTGTGAGAAGAGAGTTGGGTAGTTGTGGCAGAAACTACCTGACCTGTGAAGCCTGAAATATTTAGTCTCTAGACCTTTACAGAAGGCGTTTGTTGACTCCTGCTCTCCGGCCTCTTGGTCAGTGTTCTGAGGGCTCCTATGTGAACAGGTACTGTCCTACCTGGGAAAGCTGAGAGACACATGTCAGAACCTGGGAACCAAAAAGATGAGAAACGTGTTTGATAGTGGCCCAGCTTGAGTGAGGCAATCCCATGGAGCGCAGGAAGGGAAGTGAGATGATGAAAGATTCTGGGATTGACTTTAATTCCAGCCTGTCTTTCAGACCGCGTGGCTTTCAGCAGGGCCTTCGCAAAGTCTCTTGAGAGACCCTATGGATCTAATAGAAAAAATGTGTGGATTTGATGATAACAATTAGAAAGCTCTGTTGTGGGCTGATCAACGGTACCCGCGGGATTTGATGGATGAATTGCTGCCAATGCAAGGTCGTTAGTAATACACTGTGGGCCATGTCTTTGAGCCTGTCTCTCTAATATTTACATCAAATGTTTGAATAAAGACACAGAGCATGCTTGTCCAGCCAAGTAAAGTACGGCTGGGTGCCTCAGCCATTCCAGTCAGAGGACTGGGAGTTCCACGGAGGCCCAGGAGTGTGACGTGCAGAAGCAATGCAGTGTGAAGACTAAGAAGAGCAGCATGTGCCCAGATCAAGAGCAACCATAGGACGCACTGCACTGAGCAGGCACCCTGTGCCAGCCTCCGGGTTGTAGGCGAGACCTTGGGGAGTACTGTGACCAGGGAGAGGCTCCGCCAGGTGGTTACAGGTCCGGGCACAGGGTCCCAGGAGGACTGGGAGAAGCACCAGGAAGGTTTGGCTTGGGGAAGAGAATTTAAGTAGGGCATTGTCTTAGTTGGGTTCCCCAGGGAATGACCCTGAGACAGGGGGTGGGCGTGTGTGTTTCATTTGGGAAGTGCAGAAACACTGGGAAGGGCACGGGGAGGGGACACAGGGAAGGGAAGGCAGCTGGTACAGGGCGTGGCCCCAACCACCTCCCACTGTGGGGAACCGGGCTCCATACTGTAGAGACACTCTGCTCAGTGGTGTAGAACTGGACATTTCAGCGGTCCCACCCAATGGTGAAGGGTCTGGGGCCTTTGTATGCCAACTCCTACCTGTCATTGATTGAGGGCCGTGCCTAGGGTTCTACCCCAGGGGTCAGGGAGAGTCCCCAGACTCAGATGCGACACCACTGTGGGAAGAACCGTCCTCAGAGATGTGAAGAGCTGTGATTGGGTGAGAAACACAGGAAGCACAATCCTTCCCAGGCTCCCTGGCTGGGGCAGGGCCTGGAGAGGTGGTGGAGGAAGTGCCAGCTATTTCCCATCCAGCATCGAGGTTGGTGAGCGAAGGTGAAGGGCACCTAAAGCCTGAGTTCAAAATCAGCCCCTCAGCAAAAACATGCACGCAAGTCAGCAGGATCCACGGGCCCACCACCCATTGGCCCCTCCACTTCGTCTTCGAGGTGAGGGGGCCCAGGGCTTTGCACCCTCCGTGCTGGCTGGCCCAGGCCGGGCCCTCCGAGCTGGAGATCAGCAGCTCAGCAGCTCAGCAGCTCACGACGGAGGCAGCTCATTATTTTGCTGCAGTTGACTTGAAATCTGAAATCAATCGGGTATCAAATATGCAGTCCTCAGTTTGATACCGTTTTTCAAAGGTGCAATAACGTTCAGAAATGACACTGCATTTCCTAATTATGAAATTCTGTCATTGCCGCTCAGTCTAGGATGACTTGGCTGCAGGGTTTTCTTTCTCTTTTTTGTAAGGTTTAGCATACGCTACGATTATTTTAAAATCGCTTTGGAAGAATGTATTTCATCAGCGAACTACGAGCGAGCTTATTACTGAGGTTTGGAGGCAATTTGAGAGGAAGGATACATTCGCACAGGCTCCGAGGCCTCGGGAAGCATGCGCCCCCTTGTCCCACCGCTTCCTTCTTCCACAGCTAATCAAGCCTCTCACTGCATGCGGGGCCTCCAGACTTCTGCCCACCTCACTCACAGACACTGGTCAAGGTCATGAACTCTTTGGGGACTGGGCGGGGCAGCCACGAAACCTCTGCTCCACATCAGAGCTGTGGAAGGATGGAGAAGCAGGGAGAGGTTAACCCAAGGCCCCCCTGGAAGCCAGGGTCCCTCAGATCCCCTGAGCTCCACAACCAGAGAAGAGCTGCCAAAGATCCTGGGATCTGGGAAGCGGAGGTTTGCGTGCTCAGGGAGCGGATGCCTCTGTGGGGAGTGGGACTGTTGAGTGAGCTCCCAACATGTAAAATGTCAGGAGCAAATCACTGACACACACAAAGGCATGCGGATCTCACACGGCATGTGGAGCAAAGGAAGCCCAACACAAAAGGGCACCGGCTGCGGGACTCACTGTTGCCGCTGCTCTGCAACAGCCAGACTCGCTTCAGAGATGGACACGGAATGGCAGTGCCTCTGGAGAGAGCAGCAGGGAAGGGCAGGAGGGCCGTGCTGGGTGAGGACACGTTCGCCATCCTGATTAGGGTGTGGTCACAGGATGTATAGGGTTGTCAACATTCCTGGGACTGTACACTTGTACATATATTATGGTGATTTAATGCTACTTAGATGAATGTGGAGGCTTACGGCCCATTGCAGCCCTCCCTCGTGGCCACCAGCTACTCAGCTCTCTCTGGATGACAGCGCTTCATAGGTTTACACTTCCTGTTAAGAAATAAAGTCGCAAAGACTTCCCATGCCTTGTCAGCCTAGCCACGAGCCAAATACTAGTAGCTGGCACCGCCCCACTCTCCGGGAAGCAGCTGGCTGACTGAGTAACATCTTCAACCTGGAGCCACCCCATCCCTAGCTCTGCGGGAAGTGACTGATGGGCAGGGTTAGCACAAAGTCCAAAGCTGGAGGACAGATGCTGATACACGCATGTGCCTCCCGGGGCTGGGTGAAGGGAACCACCTCATTTGTATGAGAAGATACTTCCCAGGGAACTGTTTTCTTTTCTTGCTTTCTTTTTTTTTTTTTCTTGTAACATAGACCTCTGCACATTGAAGAATTATGAATATGCAGAAAAGATGGTGTGAGACCACTTGTCTCTGCACGGAGGCCAGTTTAATTCCTAGGACTCCAAGTCACTGGTACTTTTCCTGCATTTTCAGCAGCACCTGAAATAGATTCCACTTCATATGAAATGCAAAAGACTGCCGAGTAGAAAGCTCACCCCATCTCTGATCCAGGCCTGTGTTCTCAAGCCTGGTGTTCTTCTTTTTCTCCCTTTCTTCGAGATGCCACCTTGCTAAGCACACAGCTGGGGGTCGGAGGATAAGTAGATGCATAATACATTACCCCAATATTCCACCAGGCGTCTCCCCCACAGGCCCGGGGAACTTGCAAACGGGGTCTCCCAGGTCCCCACACTTCCCGCCGAGACGTTCTCCCTCCGAATTAAGATTATGTCAGCATTTCTGTTCCAGATCCTGGGGGAAAAGCCACTCTGAAGCGGAGCTTGGTTTTAAAGCTCTGGGTGCTGGAGAAAACGCTCTCTGACAATGGTTGTGCAGCCATTCCCCACGGAGCTAGAGAGAAAAATGCAGTTGGTCAGGAGTGGGGGCTCTGCTGTTGGTCAAGGGGTTGGTTGGTAGAGGAAGTCCGTCTGAGCCCTCAGTCTCCTGAACATCGGCAAGTGCAGCAGGAAGAGTCTGAGTTCAAGCTAGTGTTCCCCAACCTAGTGTCCTCTGCGATCCCCTAGATCAGAATCACCTGGGCAGTGCCTGTTTAAATGCGGGTTCTTGCCCTCTTTTTTTAAAAAAATATATTTTGTATTGATATCAGAGATGAAGGGGGGGGGAAAGAGAGAGAGAGAGAGAGAGAGAGAGAGAGAGAGAGAGAGAGAAAGAGAGAAACATCAATGATGAGAGAGAATCATTAATCTGTTGCCTCCTGCATGCCCCCTACTGGGGATCAAGCTGGGACCTGGGCATGTGCCCTGACCAGGAATCGAACCTCCTGGTTCATAGGTCAACGGTCAACCACTGAGCCATGCTGGTCAGATGGTTCCTGCCCTCTTATGTCACAGTCTACCTGCCCCACCTGCCCCACACAATCAGGAATCCAGGGTGGGGTCTGGGATTCTGTTTTGTAATTAATTTTCCCAGATGATTCCTTTTCCCAGGAAAGATGAAGCCTCCTAATCTAGGCTTTGCTATTTTGTTGCTGTTGACCTTGGCCAAATAGCTTCACCCCATTATGCCTTGTACCCTCATTTATAAAATAACAGCTAACATTCATTACCGAGTGTTTATTGCATGTCAAGCATGTTCTGAGAGAGTACCACGAATTAGTTCATCTAAATCCTCACAGCAGGCCCATGCGGGTGGGACCAAGATTACCTCCATTTTTAAGAAGGGTAGGAGACACAGAGAGGTTACATACATTTTCCAAACCACACAGCTAGCTGACTGGCAGAGCTGGGCTTTGAACCCAGGGAGTCTGGCTCTGCCACGTGGTTTTACCTCTTGGAGGGTAGTTATAACTCTCACCATCCTGGGCTGTGAGCGGCTAATGAAGAAGAGAATGTCAAAAGGCTCTGTGGCCTGGAATTTTGACCTTAGATTCTCGAACCCTGGGTCCATGCCTCTTTCCAGTTACTATTTAGAATTGTCTTGGCTCTTCCCAGTCTCTTGTCATCCTTCCTGGTGCCATTCTAATCTTTGATTTGTGAGAAGCTAATCTCACTGGCTAATTTACACTCCAGTGTTAATAAATGATGATAGCTTAATACGTTTGCTTTTCTCAGATAACATGCTTTCATTTTAGCTGAAGTTTTAACTCAGAATTTCCTAATCTGCTGACACTGGGGATCCCCTCACTGTCTGTTTCCTCACCGGCCCCATGTTCTACGAGTGTTTCTGAAAGAAGCCAACTTCATTAATTAAGTAGAAATTAGTTCCACATATACATCTTTATATTTTATCAAACAGAAGAGAAGTCATGGACATTATTTATGTGGCTTATTTGAAAGTTGGAAACTTCAGAAGAAATTTTCCTCATTGCCATCTTAAAAAAAAAACGTTCTTAGTTACTTCAGAGGAAGGGAGAGGGAGAGAGAGAAACTTTGATTGGCTGCCTCTTGCACGCTCCCTACTGGGGATCGAGCCTGCAACCAAACATGTGCTCTCACTGGGAATCCAACTGTGATCTTTGGGTTCATCCAACAAACTGAGCCACACCGGCTCATTGCCATCTTAACTGGTCACTAGTGTCCGAAGATCCCTCCTAGGGGCCACTGTCTCTTCCCAAGGGCCGAGGCACATGGCAGAATGGAATCTGTCAGGGTGGGGGTGGGGCGGGCAAGAGTTTGTGACAAACTCCAGGTTGACTGCCCCTGCTGCTCAGGACTTCCCCTGGGAGCTGATGAGAGGATGGGCAGCAGTGTCATTACAGGGGCGGCAGCTGGCATGTGGAGCCCCTGGGGTGGGATGGGGTTGCTGCTCTGCTGCCAGGGGGAGGGGAAGGGGCCCACATGACTGGAAGTTGCTGGGGAAGGTGACTGTGTTTGCTGAGATCATTATAGCCTGTCCCCACTCTGCGGCACTTGTACTTTCCCTAGTTTGTGAATGGCTATATTCCCTGTGCTCAGTGTGCATGTGGACACCGCTGGGCGTGAATGGCCATGCGCCTAGTGGAGAGGTCTATGTGGCCTCCTCCTCTCCCCTCCACCCCTCTTCTCCAGCCACACTGGCCCTGTGAGCACAGCAGCCATGCTCCTGCCTTGGGGCCTTCAGCGGGTTCTCTCTTAGGGTTTTAGTGCCAAAAGCCTTGGTTTTAGTACTAGCTTTAGTCCTAAAAGACTTAGATCCTGGGAAACCCCACAGTGCTGGGCAAACTGAAGCAGTTGATCACTCTACATTTCTCTGGAACATTCTCCTCCAAGATGCCAACCAAGCAAACCCCTTCACTCCCATCAGGCCTTTGCTCAAATCGTGCTTTCTCAGTGAGACCCTCGGGTTTCCACCCTCCCCCCTCCAACTCCCCTTACCTGGCTTCACTTTGTTATAGGATTTACTATCTGCTTGCATACTATGTGCTTTACATGCTTATATTTATCATTTGTGGTTCCTCTGTTGCCACTAGAATTCCACACCATGAGGGCAGACTAGCCCAAATGTAGAAGCTCCATAAATACCGAATGAATGAATGATCACATTTTCTGTGCAGATTGTACAAGATACTATGGGGGATTATGAAAGCATAGACTTCAATCCCTGCTTTCAGAGAATTTATAATCTAGCAGGAGAAAGACAGCAAGAAGAAGTGATCCAGAGTTTCTGATCTGAAAAGATACATCCTTTATCCTGAGGCCCACTCTTGATAGAATCTAACTAGAGGCCCGATGCATGAAATTCATGCAAGAGTAGGCCTTCCTTCCCCAGGCTGCCAGCACCGGCTTCCTTCTGGCACCCATGACCTGGGCTTCCCTCATAGCCCTGGCTTTGTCCAGATGGTCCTCGGAAGGACATCCAGTCTAATTAGCATAATACACTTTTATTATTATAGACTAGAGGCCCAGTGCACCATGGGAGTCCCTCAGCCCGGCCTGCTCCCTCTCGCAATCCAGGACCTTGGGGGATGTTCCCTGCGGGATTGGACCTAAACTAGCAG
>NW_005871252.1:506912-511061 GCF_000147115.1 Myotis lucifugus
GCCTATCCTGTACCAAGCAGGGTGATATGTACTAGCGACACAGCAGGGAACAAGATAGACAAGGACCCTGTTCTTGTAAATCCGTGGGATGCACATAAATAATAAATCTTACACTGACCTTCTCTGGCTTACAAGCTTCTAAGATGTTTCAACTCTCATCCCCAGTTATCCTTTGCATATTTGGGGTCATCAGCCCCTTTTAGAATCTGATAAAAGCTGGATTTGTGCACAAAACTTTGCTTCCAACTTCAGAGGAGAGGGCACTGGACCCTGAAGGCCAGACTTCAAGAATCCTTGGCCTGCATGATCCAATTTAAACCTTTTGAATGATACGCACAGCTCTCCGTGGCCTGATCTGTGACCCCTCTCCTAGCCTGGCCTCTAATCATGTCCACCTGGCTCACTCTTTGGTGTCACAGCAATGTGGAACTTTATGAAGTCGTCCATTCATCACATGCATGGTCCATTCATCCAGTGACCATTTACCGAGAACCTGTTTCTTTAGATTCTGAGTCACCAGAGGTACAGAGGTGCGTAAGAATACGATGTGGGCTTTACACTCTAACGCTGCGCCCTTCTCTTGCTTAGGCCGTGGTGCCCCAATTGTCCTTCCCCATTCACTGACCATTGCCCACTTCTCTTATCTGTTGCATCTTTCTTCTTTTTTGAGTAGCTCGTTGGAAGTGTTGGGCAGAGGATGATAGGGTAAAAGTGAGTCTTTGTGAGGGCAAATCTGACAATGGCTTCCAGGGTACATGTAGGGGCACAGGCCTCTGCTTGGGCAGGACCTAAGCACCGAGGAGAAGAGGCGATGTGGGCAAGGGGAGGGGCCTGGGGAAAGGCTGGGCTGTGGGTCAGGCATCAGCGTGGCCACATGCTGGCTGTGTGGTATTTATTAGGCTCTTCCCTCTCCTGGCTTTGGTTTCTGCACCTGTTAATTTAGGTTTATGTGAGTGTGCTCTGGGATCCTGTTTCTGGGTCTTTCCTGCTTGACAGCACTTCTCTGATGCAGGGGCCAAACCTGCAGCTTCTTTAAGGGCCAGAGATTTCATTGGATGTTTGCTAGAAATGGCCTGGAGACCACCGCAGTCCCTCACCTCTCTGGGTTTGGATGCCTGGATCGAGAACTCAAACTTGGAAGGCATCAGCGGGTGTTTCAGAGTTGACAGGGATCTCACATGCCACCTGGGCTTTGACTGCCGGATAATTAGGCCCCAAGCAAAGTTGGCCACATCTCCAGCCCCTTGTCCCTGTCCACGTGGCTCCAGCTCCCTCATTTCCTCTCCTTGGTTAGAGAGCCAGCTGCTGCCTGACCTTCCCCCAGATGGGCCCTTCTCACAGTTGGATGGGGCTCCCCTGAGAAGGACCTGGGCAGGTAGGTGAGGCCCCGTGTCTGCTCTGCCTCTGAGGGCGGACTCTCCCGGGCGCTGTAAACAGACCCAACGTCGCCGAAAGGGAAGGCAGAGGGGCTGCAGGGGACTGGTGTCTTGCAGAGTGAGGGGCAAGGATGTTGCCCGGAGGCCTCAAACCCCCCTGGCAGAAATGAGGAAGTCAAGGCCCAGAGAAGCAGAGGAACTTGCCCAAGTCTCGGAGCCAGCATTCTCCCAGGGCCCGTGAACTGGGGCATTTGTGGTCTTTCTAACCGAGGGTGTGGAGAACCAGCCGCTCCACACCACGGCTCCCCGCCATGGGATTGTTACTATTGCAGAAAAGTCAAGGGCACTTGCAATGCAGGATGGGGGTGTGAGCTTGGCAAGTGGCTCCACACCTGTGGGCTTCACTTGCTTTATTCCACTTACTGTACAAGCTTGGTGTGAGGAAGAACTGGGCTGACACCGATGTTAATCCTTGCCGCTCTCATCTCTGGTGGTGATTTTTGGAGAGTGGGGTGGGGTGGACTAGAGCTTGGTAGCCTAGGGGTGGCAGAGACTCAAGGGAACATGGGCTCCAGGCTTCCTTGGAAGTGACAACACCACAGTGGGAGGAAGTGGAGGGCACCTCTAGGGCACCCTTTGGCTCGGCCTTTGTGGAGGGCAGCTCTAGAGTGAGGTTGAAAGGCCTCTGGTGCTCAGGGTAGGGGTGGAGGTGAGGATGGTGGAAGCCACCTGCTGGGAGGCAGCAGCCCCAGGATTGAAGTCCAGCCTCAGCACCTGCCCCCTGTAAGCCTTCGTGCAATTGACTCAGCCTGTGAGTCCCCAGGCCCTGTGTCCCAGGCACTCTCCGTACACCCCACAAGTTGTTATACAGATTTGAACAGGAGGGGAGACTGAAGGGGGAATAAACATATGGAAGCCATATAGTTTCTAAAAATTTGGGCTGCTGGTTTAACATGGAATCTGTTTCCCCCCTCTGAAATGTGAATTTCTTGATATGAAAAGTTTTACAAATGGATAGAATCAAACTGTATTTTTGGTATAATTTAATGAAGAATCTTTGTTTCAAAGATTCATAGCATGTTGGAATTCCGCTAAAAAAAGTCTAGGCTATTTGATCACTGTTGACAAAGAATTTCTTTTACTCGTTTTTCCCTCATGTCAATTGCAAGAGGATGTTGGTAGAGGTCATGAGAAGATCAGGGGGAAAAACAAAACCTCCCCTGTAACTATTTCGAACACGTCCACTGAAAATATTTTTACCTGTTGACTCTTATTCCCCAACAAGGACAAACACCCTTCCCCAAATGCCTTTTTCTTTCCATCTTCAATATTAATTCTCTCTATGATGCCCTTTTCTAGAAACCAAAATAAGGATTTGCTTGCTAATAAATAATGACACAGTACGTGGTCCTGGACTAGCACAACACACCAATTCAGGCTCGATGCTTCCCTGTTATTTATTGTGCTATCAGCATAGCTTCTCAATTGGATCCTGGTCTTAAATCAGGGATCCCATCATAGAACCTAACATGAAAGAAAACTAAATGCACCAGGAGCCTCCTTTATTTATCCTCCCTGGCTTGTCAAGCAGTCAGAGAGCGGAGACTTGACATTAAAAGGTATGTGCTGAATAGCTCTGTCTGGTTGCTAATGACACTGTGATGTGGTGAAACACCAGCTACTGCGGATGCCACTCCGAGCAGATCTGTATTCTAGAGGAGTCAGTCCCAAACTCCTTTGTCTAATAAGACATTTAGCATTTAGAACGTAGAGCCAGAGCATCCTCAAGGCATTTGAAATTTTATTTGAGTCTTATGGGAAATGTTAAAGGGTCAAGGAATCAGGAGAGTTCTTTGAGCTTTGAGGTCAACTCAGTTGGTTCAAATCTACTGGGGGGTTTGCTCAGATGGAATACCTGGATTTGGAATGGGACCAGGTCCCTGATGAGCTGCATCCGGGTCAGGTGGGTGTTATCTCACTCAACAGGCACATCTACTATATGCCAGGTACTGGGCTGCATTCTAGAGGTGGAAGCAGAGGTCAGAATCCCTTGCTCCCTGCCCTAATGAACCTATATTCTGAGGAGGGATGGGCAAACAGATGATCACAATAGCCAGGTAAGGCTTCTGCAAGGCTCCCTGTATGGGAGCCTGGAAGGCCTGTTAGACTCTGGCTTTGGAGTGTCAATTCTGAGGAGGGTTCCTGAACTCAACCATCTGACCTCTGAGGGTGATTTTCAAGTGTCCTCTTGGTTTATTCCTTCACAGTAATTAACTAAAGGGCAAGAAAAGGCATTTCAATAAAAGAAAAGAGGTATCAGATGAGATACCTAGGCCCAAAGTTAGAAACCATAACTCTTCTTGGTAACCATTGAGAACATTATAAGCAGTTGATTATTTGCAAAATGCATGAACACATAAATAAATGTCACCATAGTGGAAAGAACTAGTGCAAGAAGTGGGGCAGAAGAGTAGACTAGCATAGGTGCATGAAGCAATGCAGGATTTTGCTCCCATCCTATATAATAAAAGCCTAGGTGGCGTCACGCCCTCTTGCGACGCCCTCGCACAACCTCGTCACAAGATGGCCACCACAAGATGGCTGGCAGGGGAGGGCAGTTGGGGGCGACCAGGCCGGCAGGGGAGGGCAGTTGGGGGCGACCAGGCCGGCAGGGGAGGGCAGTTGGGGGCGATCGAGCTGGCAGGGGAGGGCTGTTGGGGGCGATTGGGCCTGCAGGGGAGGTCAGTTGGTGATGATTGGGCCGTCAGGGGAG
>NW_005871252.1:511161-514468 GCF_000147115.1 Myotis lucifugus
AGGGAAGTAGTTAGGCATCAATCAGGCCAGCAGGGGAGCGGTTAGGGAGCAATCAGGCTGGCAGGCAGAAGAAGTTAGGGGCAATCAGGCAGGCAGGCAGGCAAGCGGTTAGGAGCCGGTGGTCCCGGATTGTGAGAGGGATGTCTGACTGCTGGTTTTAGGCCTGACCCCTGTGGGATTGGGCCTAAACTGGCAGTTGGACATCCCCTGAGGGTCCCAGATTGGAGAAGGTGCAGGTTGGGCTGGGGGACATCCCCCTCCCATGCATGAATTTCGTGCACCAGGCCTCTAGTTTACATATAAGGAACCTGAGGCTCAGAGAGCAGTGAGTGATTTGGGGTGGAGGGATAAGTTGGGTGTGCAGTTAGCAGGTCCTCAAATGCCAGGCTGAGATGTCAAATTCCAAGTGATGAGATTTTTCAACCCCCTACCCCCCCACCCCTCCACCCCCTCAGTTTACTCTGAGGGGAGATTACTCAGGGCTCCCAGGACCCTTCACTGCTCCTCAGCAATGAGCCAAGATGTGGAAGCCAAGGTGGAGATGAACAACCACTGGCTAACTTACTATGCTCCAAAGTTTTAATGAAAGAGCTACAATTACCAAGCTCTCTGCCTTTGGCACTTGAGAATCCATCTCAATTTCCCCTTTCTTTCGGAAGCGACAGTGATTAAGGATTCATTCTGCACACAAAACAAGTGATCAATGGCTCCTGGCAGTTGCCATTGTCTCTCCACACTGCCCTCCCCCCCACCATCAGTAGACAATGTATCTTGGGGAGTTGCCTGGGCCTGAGAAAAATGAGCTTGCCAGACACAGTTCTATTTTGATTTAGATCACAAATAGCTCAGCTCAGTTTTTACATTGATAACAAGGATATGGGTTCCATTTCCTGAGTTCTGCAATCTGAGAATAAGTCCATCTCTGTTGCGAGAAAGAGAGAAATGGAGATTGATCTTTTTGCGTTAGTCATAATACCCCATCCCCAGATTTTTGTGGTCAAGCAGATACACAAGGACCCTCAGGCTGACTTACCTCACCCCTTTCCTGGAACCTCAGATTACCAAGCCTGGAACCCTAGTAACTTCCTAGACCCCCAAACCAGTCTTCACCAGAAAGTTAGTGGTGGACATCTGCCCTAGAGAGAGGGTAAAGGTAAGGGGCAGGCCCGGCTGGGAGGAGGGACTGTCAGCTTACAACCCCCAGGTGTGCTGATGAGGTACAGGTGAGAGCAGGAAATCCGGGAAGAGCTAGTGAGTGGGAAGGGAAGCCTTAGGCTAAGGCTGCCAGGCCCCCAGGTGTACCCGAAGGGACATCTGCCAGGAGGAGGGATGGGCACTTGAGGAGAGGAGATTCAGTCTCCCTACTTCATACCCTACCCCAAACATTCTCCTTCCCTCCAACTCCTTTCCCCTAAGGGTGGCCAAGGAACTCAGGTTTGGAGCGGGAGCCAGTCACAGGCCAGAGGAGCATCAATAGAAGCAAATGCTGAGGCTCTGAGGAAGCTTCACTGAGGAGGAGACATCTGGGAAGATGAGGAGGCAAAGTAGGGGCTTTCCAGCCAGGCAGTCAAGGGAGGGGCATTCCATCAGGACACTGTCCGGCTGAGGACAGGGATCCTCTGGAGCTGGCTGGGCAGAGGTGCGAGGGGAGGTGGTAGGAGGTGGGGAGGAAGGGTGGGCCGGTGTCCAGGGACTATAGTACCAGAGGTTATTCTGAGGCAAGAAATGACTTCAGATAAAAATGTGTTTCAACCATTAAAATAACCATTGAAAATAAATTTGGGAACAAAAGAACCCAAAATGTTAGCAGTGCTTACCTCTGGTAGTCACGAGTGACTTCTTGTCCTTTGTTATATTTTTCTGTATATTCCCACTGCTGGCAAGAATGTGCCGCTTTGCTTTTTAATTTTTTGGCCTATTTATTTTTAAACAGCTTTATTGAGGTATAACTCACCTACCATATAATTCACCCATTTAAAGTGCAAAATTTGATGTTCAGTGTATTGCAATCATCACCATCAATTTTAGAACATTTTCATTATCCCAAAGAGAAGCCCTGTACCTAATTAGCAGTCATTCTCCATTTCCCCTATCCACCCCCACTCCTACTTTCCATCTCTCAAAATTTTTCTTTTCTGGACATTTCATAAAAATGGAATCATGCAGCATGTGGTCTTTTGTGACTGGCTTTTCTTTCTTGAAATTTTGTTTTTAAGGTTCATCCATGTGGTAACATGTATCAATGCTTCATTCCTTTTTATGTCTGAATAGTATTCCATCGTATGTATATACTACCTTTGTTTATCCAACAAATTTGGCATGAACATTTTGGTTGTTACTACATTCTGGTTGTTATGAATAATGCTTCTATGAACATTCATGTATGAGTTTTGTGTGAACATAACACATTTAATTGGCTTGGGTATAGACCTGAGAGTGGAGTTGCTGGGTCATATGGTAACTCATGTATTTAATTTCTAAAGAACTGCCTGACAGTTTTTCAAAGCAGCTCCACCACTTTACATTCCCATGAGCAATGTAGGAGGGTTCCAGTTTCTTCCCATCTTCTTCAATGCTTGTTATTATGTATCTTTTTTATTTTATTTTATTCTAGCCATCCTAGGGGGTATGATAGCTCATTATGGTTTCAATTTGCATTTCCCTAATGGCTAATGATATTTTTTTCATGTGCTTATTGGCTATTTGCATGTCTTCTTCTGAGAAATGTCTATTCAAATCCTTTGCTTATTTTAAAATTGGGTTATTTTCTGTTGTTGAGTTATAAGAGTTCTTTATGTACTCTGGATGCTCCACCCCTATAAAACATGTGATTTGCAAATATTTTGTCACATTCTGTGGGTTGTCTTTTCTCTTCCTTGACAATGTCATTTGAAGCATAAAAGTTTTTGATTTTTATGAAGTCCAATTTATCTCTTTTTCTTTGGTTGCTTGTTCTTTAAGAAACTTTGGCCTAATCCAGAATCACAAAGATTTACCCTGGTTTTCTTCTAAGAGTTTTATAATTTCAGCTTTTACATTTAAATCTTTGACCTGTTTTGAGTTAATTTTTACATATGGTGTAAGGCAAGTTTCTGACTTTATTTTTTGCATGTGGATATCCAGTTGTCCCAGAGCCATTTATTGAAAAGATGTTTTTACCCCCATTAAATTTTCTTGGCACTCTTGTCAAAACTTAATTTTCCTTAAAGGTATGGATTTATTTCTGGACTCTAAATTCATTCCACAGATCTATATGTCTTTCCATCGCCAGCACATATGACAAACAGTTTTGATTACTGAAGCTTTG
>NW_005871252.1:514710-516470 GCF_000147115.1 Myotis lucifugus
CCAAAAATTCCTACTGGGATTTGATAGGGGTTGCATCAAATCTGTAGATCAATTTGGGGCTCTACTTTTAAAGAAGAAAGTGGTCTCGAAGTGAGGTCGTACGGTGCAGTGGAAAGAATGGCTGCAGCCTTCAAAGTCAGGCAGACATCCATTCATAGTTGACTTCCTGGCACTGACTTGCTTCATGATCTTGAGCAAATCAAGTCTTCTTCTTGAGCCTCAGATTCCTCATCCGTAAACCAGGCCAAAGGATACTCATCTGAAGGTGTTTGGGGAATAAGTGAGTTTACCTAGGCAGGCGTAAGGACATTCCTGGCACATAACTCCAGCGTCCATACATTTCCTGGGGGCATTGGAACTCACCCAACTAACAGGTGGGAAAGCATTAGATTAGCAAAATAAATGTAACGACCAGAAAGGACCTCAGTGATTAAATGAATGCGTATTTAAATGTTGTTGTCTGTGACCTTAATCTTTCCTTTGCCCCTGGAATACTTTTCTCCCTACAACTTTTGACAAAATTCTACCCACCCTGATGGCCTAGTTGAAAGTTATTCATAATGCACCCAGCACTATTTCTTCTCTGACAGTATCTAATTCTTTTTGCCTGTTTTCTACAGATTTGGGTATAAGTCTTAATTCTACTTATTAAAAAATATTTTTATTGATTTCAGAGAGAAAGAGAGAGGAAGAGAGAGATAGTAACATCAATGATAGAGAATCATTGATCACAATTTCACCTTGACCTCCTGGTTCAACCACAGAAATATGCTGGTCAGGCTTAATTCTACTTCTGAACTGTAAGCCTATAAAAGCAGAATTCAACCTGTGCCCTCCTTGATAGATCAGGGCTGAATTAAGCATGGCCCCATTCATGTTCAGACTATGTAGATGTGTGTGCATGTGAGTGGTCAGACTTTCCTGTGCTTCTCTCCCCACCTTCCCCAAGCACAAGCATACCCTGATCATGGCCCACTAGGCTCTGCGAACAGTGCAATATTTAAGGAGACAGATGAGTTGATTCTCAAAGACCACCATGACAGGTCTACAGAGGTTTCTTCTGCCTTGGGGTGTGGGTGCTCACTTCACCACCCATGCCTGGCACAGCTGGGAGGCAGCCAGCATCCTCTTTAGCAGTTTTACCATTGATTTTAATTGTGCCAATTTGACAGATGAAAAGTAGTATTATATCTTGATTTGCATCTCTTTCATTGCAGCTGAGGTTGAATTTGTTCATATGTTTATTAGCCATTTGTACTTCTTTTTTGATTATCTTTTAGACCTGAAGAATTTCAGCATTTGGATTTGAACTGATAAGGAATACACTGGTGATTAACAGGAGGTGCTATTCAACAACTTGTTAGGGGCTGATCAGTCAAACATTTTGAAATGGTACAATGTGGTGTGTGTGTGTGTGTGTGTGTGTGTGTGTGTGTGTGTGTGTGTGTAGATGAAGACACAGCCTGAGATACCAGGAGACTCCCCACTGACTTCATTCTGTGGCACTATAATAGTTTATAAAATAGAATGTTTATGCCATGTGGTCCCTATTAAATGCAAATTTTAGCATTGTAGCCTTCCACACAGAGCTGTAGCTGAGATCTGTTTCTCTTAATTCTTTCATTTAAGCCTTCTTGCTGACTTCATATGTTGGTGATTCTGTCAAAACATCTCTTATGTGTGCACAGGCTTCTGTGCAAAATAGAATTGAACATTACACGCTCCTGTAGGGGTGAGAAATTGCTTTTTAGTGTCTGTTG
>NW_005871252.1:516723-517771 GCF_000147115.1 Myotis lucifugus
ATCTGGCAGAGGCTTTGGGGCTATATTCTGTAGGAGATGGAAATGTAAAGGTGGGACAGCTTTAGTTCGAGTGCTCGGAAGAAAAAATCTGCTGCCTGTGTCTATCTATGGGCAATGGGGTTAAGTGATGCCGTGGTCGGCAAACTGCAGCTCGCGAGCCACATGCGGCTCTTTGGCCCCTTGAGTGTGGCTCTTCCTAAGCCTTAGGAGTACCCTAATTAAGTTAATAACAATGTACCTACCTATATAGTTTAAGTGTAAAAAATTTGGCTCTCAAAAGAAATTTCAATCGTTGTACTGTTGATATTTGGCTCTATTGACTAATGAGTTTGCCGACCACTGGATAGGGCAGTGGTTCTCAGCCTTCTGGCCCTTTAAATACAGTTCCTCATGTTGTGACCAAACCATAAAGTTATTTTCGTTGCTACTTCATAACTGTAATGTTGCTACTGTTATGAATCATAATGTAAATATCTGATATGCAGGATGGTCTTAGGCGACCCCTGTGAAGGGTCGTTCGACCGCCAAAGGAGTCACGACCCACAGGTTGAAAACCCCTGGGATAGGGCATTACAGGGCTGATTCTGGCTTCTAGTTTGGGAGCCTGGGTGGATGAGATAGCGGATATCAGTAACGAGTTCAGGATTGACTGTGTTGCAATTGAGTAGTCTGTGGTACATCTAAGAAGGTGGGAGTTTGGGGACCACCAGGATTGATGGGAAGAACATGGAAACCCTGTGAGAGAGACAGAGGTGAGAGGAAATTCACTCCAGTTCAGGTTCCCGGAAGCCCAAAGAGGAGAAATTCCCTGGGAAAAAGGTACTGGTGATAGTGTCAAATGCCCCAAAGAGATCGGCCGGATCGAGGCTAAGATGGATCTGTCAATGCAGCATTTGGCCAAGGGCATGGGCTTTGGGTTGAGATGAACCCGGGTTCAAGTCCTAGATACAGTACAAGTATAATGAGGGTGTTAGAGATGTCACTTAACCTGAGCCTCAATCTCTGCATCTATAAACTAGGAGGGATAATAGTAGCCACTTTCACAGGG
>NW_005871252.1:518397-572736 GCF_000147115.1 Myotis lucifugus
TATCCTTTTATAAGAACCCATCATCTGGTAAGTGAAATGTATCTCTGAATTCTGAGAGCCACTTGAGCAAGTTAATCAAACCCAAGGAGGGGTCATGAAAACCTATGATTTATAGCAGATCGGTCAGAAGCAACCTGGACTTGCGATTGGCGTCTGAAGCGGAGGAGGGCAGTCTTGTGGGACTGAGCCTTGGGCCTGGGGATCCGATGCTGTCTCCAGGTCGTGTCAGAATTGAGTCGAATTGTAGAGACCCAGCTGGTGTCAGAGCATTGCTTGGATGTGTGGGAACCTCACACACACACACACACACACACACACACACACACACACACACACTATAATCAGGAGCAGAACCCTTAGTGGGGCTGACAGCTCCTGTCAGGGAGAAGGCAGGAACAGGGACCAGGCCAGGAGGAGGGTGGTGTGGACTTGAGAGAGGCCTGGAGTCTGGACCAAGACTGAGAGCATTAGATTAAGCTCAGTGCAGGTGGAGACTGAAGTGATAGTATTTGTGGGAGGCTCGTGGTTTTTCAGTGAGGGTCTGAAACATAAATCCAGACCAGGCTAGGTGAGGAGGGTCAGGAGGGCGAGCCCCTAAGGCAGACTTGGGTGGGCAGTGTGGGCTCAGATGGTGGGTGCTTACTTTATGGGGAATTGCAGCCTAGATTTCTAGTGGGAACTCAGGGGCAGGCGGCACCCTGAGGGCACAGGCACAAGAACCAGAGACTATTTGCAGACCCTGCTAGCTCGTGGGCCATGTTCCCAGGTCTGGTTCTCATTGGCCCAGGACCCAGGCCTGGGGAACTGAGCCTGCAGGTTACAGGGCACATTCTAGACAGCGGGGGATCATTGTTCACAGGCTAACTAATGCTGTGAAAATGCCTAGATGGGTCAAGACAGTGTTGGGAATTCACACTTTGAAAGATCAAACACATTGCAATGATACAATAACTAATTCAGAAAGAACTTAAACATAGCCACATTCACCAAGAAAAAGACCTTTGTGGGGCAAAAACAACAAAACAGGACATGGAACTTGAGGCCGTAGACTTGCTGGGCTCTTGGATTTGGGAAGAAGCAGAGGTGCTTGAGATGTGGCTGCCAGGAGACGGCAGGGACTAGAGCTCTGGGCTCACGATTGCGGACTGGACCCAAGCCCACTGCCAGTTCTTCAATGGTGGCTGGAAGAACGTCAGTCACTGCTAGGAGCTGCCGCATATTGTGGTGCTGAATGCCCAGGTGGAGAGAAGGGCAGAGGACAACACACCACGAGGACCTGATGGCTCGGCAACTAGATCTGAGATACCTCCAAGATCACCTTAGGATGAGGAACTGGAGTCACCATTATCAGACCCGACTCTGGGCTAGGAGTACTAAGGAAGGAAACTGATTAACTTCCATACAGGGAGTGGTGAGAGGAAAGAGAGAGGGGTGAGGGGGAAACAGAACATATCCTCTCTGGCTGAACTTGCTAATAACTAAAGTTCCAAAGCACATGAAGAGAACTAATGCCAGAAAAGACAGTCAACAAGCAGAAAATCAGTAGAATTCATTCCCATTGAAAGTACAGCAATCTGAAAATGACTTTAAAATGAGTCTGTTTAAGCTTCTCAAATATATAAAGGAAGGAATGACACCTAACAAGAGCAAGACATTTTGAAATATAACCAGGCAGGTAGAAATCAAGAACAGGTGTATATGAAAATGAGCTAATTAGTCACTGGAAATGAAAAATCAAGTAACTGGAATAAAAATATGTTCAGGAGACAAGATCAACTGTGGACTGGATATGCCCAGAAGGTAACACTGTGGGTGGAGTTTACCCCAAATGCTGCACAGAGATAAAGAGATGGAAAATATGAAAGACAAGTTAAGAGACATGGAGAACAGACTGAGAATGTCCAGCACATGTGCTTTCAGAAATAGAGAACTGAAGGAGTGGGAGATGTGGTTTTCCAAATGATAAAAGCTGAAAAGAAAAAATTCAATTCTGAAATTAAAAAAAGAATTTGCAATTATAAATTTTTGTGAAGTAGAATTAAAGTCTATTCAGTGGTAATTAGAATGGGCTATATTTATCTAAGGAGCTCTTTAAAATACATCATTTAACATTTTGTTTTTGTTTTTACACTTGAATGTTTATTTTTTAAAAAAGAAAGACTACTAAAGATGCAAGAATGTTTCCAGTAATTTAAAAAGCAAAAATGCTGAAGAAAATAATACCCTTTTCAACAAATGTGCAAAAATTTTAAATATACTCCACTTGGTCAGGATTCTACAAAATGGGGCAAATTTATACTGTGAGTGAGGTATTAATTTGTTGAGGGTTTTTGCAGAATCAGTTGACAAATAAGAAACTGGAATGGAAAGTTCTGTACAGAATTTTAATTCGGCAATTGCAAAAGACATGAGCCCTCAGATGAGAAACACATGCTAAATGCTGAACAGGAATATGCCTAACACAGTGCCTGTCTTCCTCCCTTCCTTCCTTCCTCCCTCCCTTCCTTCCTTCCTTCCTTCCTTCCTTCCTTCCTTCCTTCCTTCCTTCCTTCCTTCCTTCCTTCCTTCCTTCCTTCCTTTTTCCCTGCCTCCTTCTTTCTAGAAACAACCTTGAATATCTGGTATGAGCCTGACACTGTGCTGGGCTTTGGGCATACAAAGGTCATTATAATACATCCCCCTTGACGAAGAGGTATGAGTTTGGTTGGGAAGGCAGAAATGTAAACCAGTATATTCACCAAAGTTACAGGACCTGTGACAGAAAGCTATATAGTCTGGAAGATTAAAAAAAAGGAAGGAAAGCCATGTGTGTGTATGTGGCAGTCTTGATTGATTAGGTGATGCTTTAGAGAAGGGGGAACAGAAAAGGAAAGGAGCGCTCTGGACTAAGGTGCAGAGGACAGTGCCTTTGCACGTGGGGGGAATTCAGGCAGCTCCCTGTGGTTGGAGTGTAGTATTTGAGGGACGTGTGTCTTTCCTTTCTTTACCCCATACATTATGAACTCCCCAAAGGTAGGCTCTGTGGGGCCAGTACTTTCCCAGAGCATATCCAGCGAGGCTTGTGAACAACAAACTTTAAAAGCTGTCTCACTGATTCACCTGCACAGACGCAGAGCCATCTTGGTGATACAGGTTGTTGCCAGATTCTGAGTCTCAGTGCCTTCTGGATACCCTGTGTTGCTCATATTCAGGCACCTCTTAAGCCCAAACCCCTTAGAAAAGGGCTCTCACAGCCCCAGGGAGGCGATGTGCCCTGGAGGGAGGCCGAGCTGCTCTTGTGTGTCCTCAGCTGATTCACTCGGCCGGCAGTTTCTTAGCTTCTCTGTTCTTTCATCTGTCACCGAGGAGTGACAATGCCTTCCATTTCTGTTTCACAGACATGCTGTTATCAGGAACATTGGCTACACTCTTTGATACACGGAGATGAAAGATGCTGGATTAATTCAAAGCTGTATTTGTTGTTTTCACTATTATTACTAGTTAAATTGCCGAGCACACTTTTGACATCTTGTCAGAAGCTGTGCCGTATGTCCTCTCCCTGGAAGAGTAAATATCGCCTTCAGAGGCTTGACTACTATTTTTTTTTCTTTCTTGGCAGTGAAAAATGACTTCAAATCACAGTATTTAGGATGATGATATTTTTGACGTACTCTATCCTCTTTCAAGTTCTTCCTTTACTCTCCATTCCTGTGAAAAACAAAAGGTCAGAGAAAAACTCAGAGGTCAGCCTTGCCTTGGCCTCCAGAGCCCCCTGGGGGCCCGGGTGAGGAGGCTGTCCTCTGACTGCCCATGAGAAGCGGTGGCCACTCAGAATCAGAAACTTCTGGGTGTTCAGTTTCCTGGTGTGTGTTAGAGGGGCGGTACAAGGGCCTAGTCTAAATGTCTGATCATTGCTGTCTCCTGAGAGAGCTCTGAACACAGATTTGCCTTCTTTCCTAAGCTGCAAGCTCCTTCAGAGCCTGAATTTTGTGCAACTGTCTCTGTTCTCTGGGTGGAAAAGAATTCTTTGAAGCTACCAGAGTTTAAGTGTTTAGGGTCCTTCATCTAAGATCCCTTCCAAAGCCCAGGGGAACCCTAGCAATGTGCTCACATGTGTTTGTAAAATTCACAACAGAAAGACATTTTCATGTCAGCAAGCACAACAGTGTCTTTCCAGTCTAGCTTCCCCGTCCTGTGTGTCCAGGTGGCATGGAGTGGCCATAAATATGGGATTCTGCTAAAGGGAAGTTGGTTGGGAATATGCCAATTTGACTGCAGTTGCAAAGATCATTTGGAACATATCAATAAAACAAGTAAGAATTTCTGATTTGAACCTATATGAAGAGTACTCACTTTTGTCATCTTTATTTATTGAACAATGAGAAAATTCAGATGTGAAATGAAAGTAATAAGATAAATGATTACTCAATAAGAATAGTTCACTTTCTGATGTCAAAATTGTAAAAAAAATTCAGAATCTATTAAAAGGAGAACATCTATAAGGGATACATTTTACAATTTGATGACATTTAGGGCCAGATCATTCTTATCTGTAGTATCCTGGGCATTGTAGAATGTTTAGCGGCATCATTGGCCTCTATCATTACATGTCAGTACCATTTCCCCAGTTGTGACAACCTGAAATGTTTACAGACATTGCCAAATGTGCCCTTGGGGCAAAATAGCCCCCTTTGAGAACCACTGACTTAACTACAATGAAGAGGATGGAGAAGAAAGGAGCTGACTCAAACACTTTTGCAAATCTGTGTTTTGACTATATACACTGGAAAGCCAGAGACAAAAAGAACTGCATGCACATACTTTTCCTACAGGGATATGGGGGTAGCAATTCTGAAGCTGCTATCTATGTATAATAAGGTTGAACAAATAAGTATTGTAGATAATGAAAGGCAGGTTTCTTACTGTGAGAAAAAGAAGTAACAAATAAGAAAAGAGGATGGAATGAACGTTGTGGTGCTAGATTGGACTCAGAGAATCATAGGAACTCTTATTTTTAAAAATATAATACACACATATATCTATATCTATATATACATACCTAGGTAGATACAGAAATAAATATAGATGTGCATGCCATGGGTTAATGTATTTCTACCTGTGTCCACTGAGAAGACCTGGAAGCAATGACACCCCCATAGTAACAAACACACCTAACATCCACATCTTGGTTTCTAAATACCACTCTCCATTATAAGGAACTGGAGTTCCCTGGAGAAGTGGATAATTCAAGGACTGGGGTAGAGAACGTAAAAGATGAGCCTGGAGCATATTGTGCTGCCATAAAGTAAGGAAGTGCTTAAAAGAGAGAAAGATGGGAGCATGTTGAAGGACACAGGAACCAATCTTAAAGAACTTTTAAAGTCAAAACTAGAAGAATTTGAGCAACAAAGTAGATTAGGGTAATATCAAATTATAACCCAAAGAATAAAATAAATAGCCAATAGTCCTACACATATGAAAAGTAATTGATGAATAAATAAATGTAGGAGAAGGGACAACTCTTCCATATGGAAGAATTACACTTAATAAATGGAGAAAAGAGAGAAATGGAAAATCATCATTAAAACCACAGCATTACCACATTAAAAATCACTGTAAGCAAGCTCCATTAATGGGTAATAAAGTTAGAAAATGAAAGTTTAAGGAAAAACTAGGATTTTTTGCATAGTCTCAAAATATCTCCTCCCAAATATTTAAAAATACAAATGGAGAAATAGTCACTGTCCAGTGGAGAAATTTGGCAGATACCACCTTTACCAGGTGATCAAGGTTAATACCACCAGTAATAAGACAGCAACATCTTGTCTCCCTGATATGATGCACCGGGGCACTTTTCCTTGGGAATTCTTTCCAGGAATGCGTAAGTTCAATTTAATCACAAGAAAACACCAGAAAATTCAAATTGAGGGCCCTTCTGTGATGTGTCTGACAGTCCTCTTTAAAAGGTCAAGACCATAAAAGACAAGAAAGGGTAGAGGAAACTAATGGAATACAACAACTAAATGCAATGTGGGTTGAATCCTGAAACAGAGAAAGGATGTAAGTGGAAAAACTAGGGAAATCCAAATGAAGTACATAGTTTTGTTCATAGCATTGTGCCAAAGTTAATTTCTTACATTTGGTGATTATACTATAGCTACATAAAATGTTAACTTAGGGTAAGCTGGGTGAACTTTTTGTACTATTTTTGAAACTTCTGTAAGTCTAAAATTATCTCAATATAAAATTAAAAAAATTTTTTCGATTAGCCACATCAGAGGAAAAAATTATCTTTCTACTTTTTAGGTACCAAATATTATAAAATAATATTTGAAAAAAAAATAATATGAAATGGCAATGACAGTATATAGTAAAAAATTTAGGAAAAATTTATCACAGAGGTATGTAGAGCAGTTAAGTAAGAAAAACGTTATTTTTATGGAGTTGATGGTGCTTTGCATTTGTCGACTTCTTATATTTTAAGCTGTAGTTATTTCTCTTATTTTATGTAAATATTCATTTTTTGTACTTAAATCTGTATTCTTCATCTTATAATCAGAGTCGAGCACAGAGTGATTATCTATTGTATGTTGGTTTCCTGTTCTATTCTTTTCATCTTTCATGGCCTGGTGGCTAGAAGAGGGACTGTTTTCTCTGTAGGTTCACCCCCATTGTCTTCTACATAATGGTGAGGTCAGCATCATCCCTGCTCCCTTCACTGATAGTTTTAACAGTCTCGGTGTGTTTGCAAAAGAGACCTTCCCCATGGTAAAAGGACGTTCTTGGGAACCTACCGACTCCAAGCTGCTCCAAATCTTTCTGGCTCTCTCTCCAGTGGTCCCACCTCACATCTCTTCCTGTGTTTTATCCGCGACCTTAGTTGAGTGTCATTATTTGGGGTCTCTAATGATGAGAAAATATATTTGCTTTTTCTCTTTTATTTTTGAGGTTATTATTTTCTCTCTTAAGAAATAAATATTCTCTCTTTGAAATGAAAGAGAAAGAATTCTTTCTGACATTCAAGCCTAACCCTAGCCATTGTAAAAATTTTGGTATATCTCCTATCTGTCTTATTCATAGGCATGAGGATGTGAATATGTATATTTTAAAACATAATGGTGATAATGCTACCTGTACCATTTTGTTTCCTAACAGCAAAACATAAATATTTTCTCACAGTGTTTTATGCAGTCTGTATACACATCGTATTAGTGACTGCATACACTTCTGTTGAGTGGGTATCATACTTTAATTAACCATTCGTGGGTCACTAAATGCAGCAATGGACTTTATTCATGGAGCATGTGCAGGTATGTGCATGCATGTATGTGTATGTATGAGTGGCTTTTATGAGATGCACTAAGGAGTGGCAACTGGAAAACCCCAGATGGGTGTAAGCCAGGTCCCTGGTGTTGTTCCTTGGAGGCTGTGAGAAATAGGGGGGACCATACAATAGCAAGACCAGTTTTGGTTCTAGGAAGGGTCTGGAGTTTAGTTTTTTGGTTGAGCTAAATGATTTCCTACTTCCAGGATGAGTGTCTAAGAGGATGTTTATTAAGCACCAGGAGAAATGAAAATTAATGCAAATGTCTATTAGCTACTAAAGCCCAAGGAAGGGCAAGAATGAGACATTGCAGCAGAGAGGAAATGCAATCCATAATAATGGAGCAAACAGCATGTGTGGAGACTTCCAAAGAAGACAGAGACTTGCAGCATAATTAAATCAAGTCCTCAGACAGCTGAGGAACAGGCCATTAATGTGCTGAAGCCCGCTCCGCAGCAGAGGTGGCCGAAGATGCATTAGAGATTAGAGTCTTGGCTCTCAATGTCTGTGGAAGCCACACCAATCCTCTGGTTCAGCATCTCAAGGAGAAAAATTGTGCTAATTAGTAACATGAGTGATACGGAGGGCCCTGATTCTGCCGATTTGCCTAAGGTAATGGAATGCAGATGGTCATTTATTTATTTGGAAACACAAATAATATTTTACTAAGGAAGGGAACTATTCAGTTATACAATTTTGTGGAACTTTGCCCCATAGACAATCCATATGCTTTGAAGGATGCTGGTGACATTAAAAAATCCAGAATAGCTTGGCTTGGAGAGAACAATGGGAATTGGAGACACAGCAGCCCAGGAACTCTGCAACAGCCAGCAAGTGCTTTGAAGCAAGCTGGTATTGGAGATAGTCAACAATCTACCAGAGGAACCCCGAGGATTATAGGGGCTGCCACTCAAAGAGAAGACTTTGTGTCAGGAGCCAAGCTCTTGCCATATATACCATCTTGATGCCCTTGACTTCCCACAGATGTTTCTAAAGAAAGCAAAAATGATATTCTACACACGTCCACAGACCCTGTCAAGTTAGGAGTCTGGGTTCTCTCAGGGGCCTGCTCAGTTGCTCAATGGAGAAGGGAAATGAAAGAGGGGAAATTGTTCTTTTGGTGCAGAATGCAGTGAGCTGAAGGGATGCTCTGTGCCATGTTGGCATCTGACAGGATGAGAGTTGTTTCTGAGCCAAACATCGAGGTGCTTTTCTCTGTCATATGCGTCTGCCTCGGTGACTGTCCATGTACTCTGCACGATCCAACTTGCTATTCGTCTCTGTCAAGGCATTTCTGCATCAGACAAGACTCACACAGAACATAGAGGATGCACTCACATTAGGGTTATTCCAGGAGGAGTTTAATAAAGTTACCAATAAAGCAATAAAGGTACTATTCACTGAAGAACAGAGAGGGTGTAGACCCATCAGCACCCCTAGATCCAAAGGAATAAGAAAAGGGAGGAGTTACCAGAATCCAAACTCAGAAGGACAGAGTGATGCATAAAAGGCCATTTTGAGAGAAATTAAACTCAGATGTTTTAAAAAATATTCTCTGGATGCCCTCTCCTCCCTCCTTCTGAGTTCTCACTGGAGCTCCCCATTAGCCACACCCACCCAAAGACAGAGAGCATGGGAGTCTTGTTGTTGAGATCCAAATGGATCAGCCCGGGAGCAACATGAAGGAACCCTCTTGAGGTGGGGCCATTAGGATGATGGAGTGGGCCTTGCTTGAAGTTACGGATTCTCTGTTGCCTGTATTTCCCCACCCACGTCGGTTTCTAGGCTCCCAGGACCCCACTCCCTGCTTTGGTTCTACCAAACTACTCCAACCTCCCTATATCCAGGCCCACCCAGCTTTTCTCTGACCCAAGTTATTTCATGGTTGCTGGTTCATAAATGATGGGGTGCAACTGTTTCATTTTTGCAAGGTTTCTTGAAGAGGATTATTAGAGAAATAAACTAATAAATAGTATTTTTTAATAGGGAAGGATAGAAGGTGATGGGCAATTTGATTCTATTCCAAATGTAGATTAGCTTTCATTATCTGCCAACCTGACCAACACCTAATGTTAACTTGAAGGACAGCATATGAACGGGTCTATTTTCAATACTTACTGCCGGGGAGCACCTCCACGAATGCTATTAGGGATAGTGTGCCCTCGCGAAGGAGAGAAGTGAAGCAAAGGTGAGCCTGTGTCAGGAAATGCTGAGTAGCCTGCAAGTTAACTTCACAGCTTTCTGTCCCAGAGTCAGCTCACTTCTCCCCTATTAGGCAAAGGCTCGGACTCCTGAGGAAATGTGCGTGTAAGTAGGTGACTTTGATGCAAGGCAAGAACAGGGCTGCGTCCTGGATAAAGGTCGATCGGGAAGATAAATGCTCCCTCTGTGTCCATGCTTCACACGGATGAATAGAGTGATAGTCAACCTGTTTATTTTCCAGCCAAGGGGACGTGGCCATGTGACACGTGAAGAAAGAGCTTGCATTTACCTCCCAGATATTTGACCCTGTCCTTCTGAGAGCCACCGGGCATATTTCAAGTCTGAATCCACAGGAGAGTGTTTCCAGAGCACACGGCCCAGCATTCAGACAGAGAGGAGGGAGCAGCCTGGACCTGGATGCATTAAGGAAATCCAGTTCCGTGACCTTCACCTGCGTCAAGTACAGCACCCATGTCTCATGTCATTTTTTGGTAATGTGACCTGACTGTCATTTTTCTTTTAATTTTGTCCCCCTACCATACTGCCTGGTAGATTCTATCAAGTTCCTAGCTTAGGAGTTCCTGCAGGAAGCACACAATTAATCTTTTATAGACCTACTCACCTCGGTGTGAAGGCACTTTATTTACAACACCGTCATTCCCATGAACCTGAATCCCCTGGCGTGGATGTTTGTTGAGCAAGGTCCTGGCTTACAGGATGGTGAGTTCAGTTCAGCTCGAGAAAACACTCAGAGCTCTAGGTTTCAATTCAGAGGGCGGCGGGGGAGGGATTCTTAGAGGTCGAGTTAGTGACTGGGGAAGGTGTATTTTGCTTACAGAAATCGTGATCCTCTGTGTGACTGTCTACATTCATGTGAGGGACCCTCTGCCCTTGTGAGGTGAAGATGGACATAGTCATGGTTTTCCAAGCTTTAAAAACATTTTTTTTAAAGTAACAGAAACCCATCCAGCTCTAATAAGAAAACCAACATACTCAACAAATAAATGGGTAGGTATTTTAATTTTTTAAACTTAATTTCAGAGAGAGGAAGGAAGAGGGAGAGAGATAGAAGCATCAATGATGAGAGAGAATCATTGATTGGCTACCTCCTGCACACCCCCTACTGGGGATCGAGCCCTAAACTCAGGCATGAGGCATATGCCCTTATTGGGAATGGAACCATGACCTCCTTCCTGGTTCATGGGTTGATGCTCAACTGCTGAGCCACACGGGCTGGGCTAGATTGGTAGGTATTTTAGTAGCAAAATATATGATAAGTTCAATACTGGATACAGTTAATGAAAGCAGGGAAGTGCTTGCAGAACACATAAATTTGAAACTGCTAGTGATTGATGACAATTGCTATCTTATATCAGTTTCAGCATCTGCTTTATTTCTATTTTTTTATATTTAGGTCGTACTGTACCAAGAAAAGCGAGATTTACGTAGATCAGTAATTGCAAGTTGTATGTCTTCTAACAGCTTACCTTATAATCTCTTCAGTTAAAAGCAAAGAGATTCTGGGGCTCAATAAAAATAAAGTTACCTGGAAGCTCCCATGAACACACTGGGTATGGAAATGTTTTACGTTAACAGTTGGGATCTAACACATTTGTATGTCAACATGCTTTTCAGCAGTTTGATAAGTAAATATACTTTTGAAAACTGTGATGGGAGGGTCTGGGTGCTGTGACGTATGTAGCAGGCATATCCCACCTGCCTCTGCTCTGAAAGGAGAGAAGTCCGGGACAGAACACACACAGCAGTTTGGAGACTGGGAATAAACGGTGCAGGCAGACTGGGAAAGGAGACCAGACCCTGAAGTCTACAAAACTGCGGGTGAGGACTGGCGCCTTTTTCCTCTGATACTGCCTGGTTGGGACACAGAGGCAGCCCCCAGATCCAGAAGTACACAGACACTGGGAATGGAAGCAAAAACTGAAGAGAGCTCCTCTTACTCTGGTCCCAGGAACTGGAAAAGGCTCCTTCAGATAGAAAACATGGGAGAAATCTTTGGAATTTCTCTTCTCCTTGTCCTATCTCCAGGCAGCCCAGTGAACACAATGGTGACCAGACAGGTGCCTAAAATTCTAACCAGAATACCTGTGGTCTCAAGAATGTGGAGGGAATTTCCATTGATTTTTTTCCTCTCTCTGTGCATGACATTTGTGCACTGCAGGGACTTTCCTCAGCCTGGCCTGTGCCCTTTCACAGTCTGGGACCCCAAGGGGTCCTTAGTGCTGCCCTTGGCTGAGGAGCGCTCCCCCTGTTGGAGCACACTGACCACCAGGGGCAGCTCCTGCATTGAGCATCTGCCCCCTGGTGGTCAGTGCACGTCATAGTGACCGGTAGTTCTGCAGCTTGGTTGATTTGCATATTAGCCTTTTATTATATAGAATAGGTTTCTCCCACCCCCTAGTTATGGGTTAAATTTTCTTTCTTTACACATCTAATATTTTATGTGTTGGATATTGTTGAAAGATTGGATTTTATTGTCTTTCTTTAAAGAGTTTTATTTGTATGGACAGTAAATTTATGGTCAGATTGGTTTAATACCTTTGAATTTTATTAATAAGTTTAGTTAGAGTGAGTCTAGATCAGGGGTGGGCAAACTTTTTGACTCGAGGGCCACAATGGGTTCTTAAACTGGACCGGAGGGCCGGAACAAAAGCATGGATGGAGTGTTTGTGTGAACTAATATAAATTCAAAGTGAACATCATTACATAAAAGGGCACGGTCTTTTTTTTTTTTTTTTTTAGTTTTATTCATTTCAAACGGGCCGTATCCGTAGTTTGCCCACGGCTGGTCTTGATGAACTCTTACTATTGAATGACTGGGAGTACTCGGCAAGGTCTCTAAACTCTGGCTGTTCAAAATTCCTGTGTTTCACAGCACTGTGTGACTCGCAGAATCTCCATTTAGCTCATATTGCCTGTGCATGTACAGCTTAGTACATCTTCTGAGCATATCCAACATAGTATTCTGCCAAAGAATACTATGCAGCTTCCTCTTCTCTGATTCCCTGTCCTATAAATCAACCATTTCATCAGCCTTGGCTTTCAGTCTGTACCTCTTCAGCTCATCAAGACCTCTGAGTTCTGCTTGGGAACCAGCTCCCTGCTCTGATGTCCAAAAACTAACTTTGAGCAGACATGTGGGGTAGAGGTGGCAATCATCATATATATTATTCTCTTCTCAGGGGTGACAATCCTGTGCTGACTGTTTTCCAATAACTGAAAATAACTTATTGATATATTTTGTGTATTTTGTTGTTGTTAATTCTTACTCAAGGATATTTTTTTCCATTTGATTTTTAGAGAGAGGAAGAGAGGGGGAGAGACAGAGAGAAAAACATCAATTCGAGAGAGAAACATCGATTGGTTGCCTCCTGCACACATGCACCCCTGCTGGGGCCAAGGGTCAAATCTGCAACACAGGTACATGCCCTTGACTGGGAATCAAACCCAAGACCATTCAGTGCATGGGCCAATGCTCTAACCACTGTGATACCAGCCAGGGTTATTTTGTGTAGTTTGAGAATTGTTTAAAATAGCAGGGCAAGTCTGGTATCAAGTACTCCCTCATGATTAGAAGCAGAGGTCTCACTTTTTTTTTACTAAGTTCAACCAATTATTTAAAATAGTGAGGTGTTAACTAAATCCAGCTGCTGTTCCTTCTCACTCTCCTTGAAACAAGTCAAAAGCATATTAGAGCAGCTAAAATTTTAAGGACTAAGATCATGCAATATATGTAATTAATACTACTGCTCTAACAAGTTATAGTATGAAAACCTAAATTGGCATTTAAGGTTGAATTTTGAGCTTGGCATGATAATTTGTAAAGCTCTTTCAAGAAAGAATGTTTAAAAGGCAAGTCGAAAGCTCTCTATAGATTGAATATTGGAGGTTGTGTTTTTTCCATTTGGAAGCATTGATTTCTTCCCTGCATGGGTTTTATGTGATGTGATGATTGACGTGGCTGCCTTAGGATGGCAAGTCCATTGCATTTCATTTTTTATCATTTCCCAACATCTTGCTTGAGGCCTCAGAGTCATTGATTGGTTACAGTGTTGTCCTGAGCATTGTGATGGGTTGTTTTGTTCTAAAATTTAACCTCTGTGGGTAAAGTGAAGGAGAGGGGTCTATTACTTTGTAGACCCTGCTTCCAGTGGTTACTTTTGTGACCATTTATTCAGATTCCTGTAATTTGTGATTTGTGGTAGAAGTTAACCTCAGCTATCTCTTACTTCTTAGTAGAGGCAAAAAGTTGTCAAGAAACAGAGAATTCCCCTCCTCATTTCCCCAGGTCACCCTGACACTCAGAAGGCTTCAGGGTTCAATATGTCACCAAGTGTGGCTCTGAAGCTGTAACCATGTTGTTTGGCTTCCCATTCATGTACCCAGTGGAGCAAGAGCTGAGCTAAAGATAGCCTGAGCTCATATTATTGAAACAGAAAACTTGTAGGTACCCCACTTGTACTCTCTAGTTCTACTTTATTTCTGCCCAAGGTTAAGTTGAGGCTCCTTTGTGCTGGACTGACAAAGTCCTCAGCCTTTTACTAGCTTCCAGTCTAAGACCAGGTATTTCTTAGGCCTAATATATAGAATGTGTCATACAATCTCAGCTTTTTCTCTCTTTTAGAAGGAGCTGGATATTTAGACAGTCTATAGGAATCTGGTTATATTATAATATGTTGTTAATATGGTATTTTAATATATAGGCATGGGCAAAAGTAGGTTTATAGTTGTTCACATGGAGAATAATACAATAATTAATAAATAATAATACAGTACAAACTGTTTCATGTACTCATAACTGTAAACCTACCTTTGCTCACCCTCATACTACTCAAAATATTTCCTAAAATCATTGACTTGAGCATACTTAGGTTTGCTGTTTTTTTCTATACTTCTTGAGAATACTAGAGATATATTTCTTTAAAGAGTAATTCCCAATTCAGACTTTCTCCCTAGTTAATCTGCTTGAATAATGACATTTTACTGTATTTTAATTTTGGGCATCAAATGGGCTCTTTTTTTTGTTCTCCGTTTTAATGCAATTTAGATTTGTTAAATAATTGTGCAAAGAAATTATATTATTCATTTAACATTACAAATATGTTTAGATACTATTCAGAATCTATTGATGTAATATGCTTATCTTATTTGCTTTTAGAATTCAATCCTGTGCAAGATAATCCACAACTATGAGAAGCTCACTCTTCCATCTATCTTATGGTGCCCTTAACTCACTATCCTGGAGTATACTCAGGAACAGCTTTATATGGAAAACAGTAGAATGGGTGGACTAAAGAATTCCTCTGATTTTCCACACTTAGGAGTATATGGTCTGTCAGACCCATTAGCCAGTTGGAGACCTCATAATAACTGGCATCACAGGAGCTGAGATATCCCTAAGTCCTCTGCACTCATACATTTCCCCCTTCCTGCTGTGAAGGTTTGTTAGGACTCTGGCCTCAGATGAAAGGTTATCTAGTCTTTAAAAAATTTTTCCAACTTGGAATTGGTAGCAATCTTTAATTTCCCATCTACAAAAAAAGAGAGAAGAGGACTCTTTAATAATAACTAAATGTAATACAACACAGAATTTACAAAGGACTTTCTTATAAAATCCTCACAACAACCCTGGAAGGCAGGCAACGTTATTATCATCACCATTGTACAGAGGAAGAATGGAGATCTATAACCATATTATAGATGTTATGGAATGTGAAAATGAGAATACTAGGTGTATCAGTTAATAATGCAGATTTTTTAATAGATGGAGTTACACATATGTTGATCTATATGCAATTTGATATGTATGCTAGTTTGTTGTATTGACAGCAAGTTTCAAAACTTCATATGTCAAATTTGCTGAAGGTGTTAACATCATAGATATTTTTACGCTTAAAAATGTCGAATTTTGTGCCAAAAAGAGAGCATTTGTGGGAAGTTTTAATTCATTATTTTGAAGAAAAAGTTATCATATACTTTGGGAAGCTTATGGTGAATATGCTTCATCCCAAGAAACTTGTTTAAACCAGGTTTAAACACTTTAAAAGTGATGATTTCGATGTGAAAGACAAAGAACGTCCAGGTCAACCGAAAAAGTTTGAAGACCAACAATTACAAGCATTATTGGATGAAGGTGTGTGTCAAACTCAAAAACAACTTGCAGAAAGATTAAACGTTGCTCAGCAAACAATTTGCAATCATTTACAAGCAATGGGAAAGATCTTAAAGGAAGAAAAATGGGTGCCACATCAACTGAATGAAAGACAAATGGAAAACCGGAAAGTCATCAGTAAAATGTTGCTTCAATGGCACTAAAGTCTTTTTTGTATCTAATTGTGACTGGTGATGAAAAGTGGATTTATTTTGAGAATCCCAAATGCACAGAATCATGGGTTGATCCAGGTCAACCATCAACATCGTCTCTACAAGGTCAAATCGCTTCGGAAAAAAGACAATGCTCTGCATTTGGTGGGATCAGGAAGGTGTGGTGTATTATGAGCTTCTAAAACCAGGTGAAACCGTTAATACTGATCGCTACTGGCAACAAATAATCAATTTGAACCATGCTTTGACCGTGAAACGACCAGAATGTGCCAGAAGACATGGCAAAGTGATTTTGCTTCATGATAACGCACCATCACACACTTCAAAACCAGTTAAAGACATGTTAAAAGATCTTGCCTGGGAAGTATTAACCCACCTGCTGTATTCACCAGACCTTGCTCCTTCAGATTAGCACTTGTTCCGATCAATGGCACACACACTTTCTGAGCAGCACTTCAAAACATACCAAGAAGTAGAAAATTGGGTCTCTGAATGGTTTGCCTCAAAACAAGAAAAGTTCTATTGGGACGGTATCCACAAATTACCTGAAAGATGTGGGAAATGTGTAGCTAGCGATGGACATTACTTTGAATAAAGCACTTTTGATATTTCTCTTGAAATTATTGTGTTTTCTTTGATTACAAAATCCACCATTATTAACCGGTACACCTAATAGCTTGATAAATGAGGAGAGAGATGTTGAAATTTTAAACATTAAATTTTGTTTTTAATTGAATGGTGGAACTGGAAGGGATCTGTGAAGCTCAATAGCCTTATTTTTCCCATATAGAGACTTAGACCCAGGGAACTAGGACCTGCCAAGGACCGAAGGGCTGCTTGGTGTCAGAAGTGGAACCGGGTGCCCAGGCTAGAAGAGTAGCCTTCAGGGCAAGCTGACTATCTGTGTTCCCAACAAGCTGCTTCCTCCTAATCATTCCTCAGCACGCTGCCCACACTGAACATTGGAGTGAGCCCTACCTTGTTGAGGGCACAGTAAGAGGGCACGTATATCCTCCCCTCAAGTCACTTTTGCTCTCAGGCATTGGATCTCTCAAGACCCTGATTAAAATGCAACTTTATGGTGTTGCAAGTGAAGACATCTAGACAGTAGGCTCTGCAATCACACCAGCATGAATTAGTTGGTCTAATTGGCTTGCTGTCACCTTGTAGTCTGACTTCCAAGGTGACACTGGCTGGACTGGGACATTTTTATTGGACAACAAAAGGAAAGAAAGGCTACAGTGCACAGGATTGGGGGAGCAGAACCTAACTGGGGCACCATGATGGACATTCTGGGGAGTTCAGTGGTCATCGGGCAACTGGGTTTGGCAGGTTGGCAGGACACCAGGCTTCACCTAGTTCTGCACAGGACCAATTTTATTTGGATCTTTCAGTGTCACCCCAGGGTTTGATTGATTATTCATTCATTCATTTACTTATCAAACATTTTGGATTTACTTTTATTCAAGGGATTTTGCTGAGCCTGTTATAGTTAAAGGAGATTAATTATTTTCCAAATACAGAAAAGCACAGTGCTGGACACTGAGAGAACATGAAGATGAAAGTGACATAGTCCTTGACCTCAAAGAGTCTACAGTCTAGTACACAAGTAAGTACAATGAGGTAAAAGGAATGCAGAGATAGATGCTCAAGGATATATACAGAAAATGTAACATCCAGGAATGGAGAACTTTTGTGCAGCTGGGGGAGATTAAAGAAGGGTTTATAGAGAAGGTGCATTTGAACTGGCCCTTGAAGGTTGAAAAGAATGTGACTCCCAAATTTATATCTTCAACACATGTCTCCCCTGAGTCCAGATTCAAATGTCCAACTGCCTGGTCAGTATCCCCACACAGATGTCAAATAGGCCTCTCATACCTGACATGTCCATTAATTAGCCTTTTGATTGTATCATCACCCTAACGGGCTTGTCACCCATTCTTACTGATCTCAGTTACAGTAAGTGAACTCCGTTTTTCCTGTTGGTCAGGGCTTTTCTCTTTTCTTAAATCTACCCCTTTTGCCAAAGCCACAATTTAATGCATTCAGTGGATTATTGCAATGTGAGACTTAGATTTTTGATGTGTTAATGAGTCTCATAAATAGCTAATAAGGACTCAATAGAATTTAAATAAAAGATCTGATGGAAAATGATTTTTACACGTGTAAGACAATCCACTCAGGGTCTTTCTTATCTGTACTCAGGACTTTAAACATACCTGTATTTTATAAGGATTAATACATTCATAAGATTTGTGTCACACTTAACCATTTTACCACATGTGATCTCACTGTGCATTTTCATTTGATTTCATGGCAGGAACGTTGACACAGGTGTCTTTATTTTCCTTAGTCCACAGATGAGGAAGCTGAAGGAGAATGACTGGCTGACCTGTGATCTACCTACTAGTCCAGGGAAGAGCCTGGCCCCACAGCCTGGCCCCGAAGCCCACAGGGCATCTTGGGGCCTCCCGGCAATCAGTGGTTCAGTCTGAGTGAGGCACAGTGTAGTTTCTCCTGGAGAGAAAGCTTGGGACTCGCTTGTGGAGAGCCTTGGGTGCTACTGAGCAGTTAGGACTCGATCATCTAAAACTGAGCTCTCCAGAATGGGACCCACTCCTTTCTTCTAGGAGTGTGCTAGGCAATTACTCCGGCACAGCAAAACATTAACACTTCTGTTCAGATGTCTAAACATCCTCTTTCAATTAATATTTTTGCTAATGTTTTATAACATGGAAATATATGTTCAGAGTAAAAAATGAATACACATGCATGGGTATATCTCAAAATTGTTTTTATTGGTAAGAGTGACATGGTGTTTTTTGAGTATGACCGTGTCACGAGGACTACAGTTGTTTGGGAAAATTAATTGTAGGTCCCATACCTGGGGACACCCAGAGAGCCCTACCCATAAGGTTCTCAAGCCAGTCTGGTTTATCCAGGAAGCAGAAGTGAGATGATATGAATGAAAGTACCCTAAAAATATAAAATGAGAAAGAATATCAAAAGATGCAAACAGAATCTGTCTTTGTTTTTATTATTATTTTAATATTTTTATTGATTTCAGAGAGGAAAGGAAAGGGAGGGAGAGATAGAAACATCAATAATGAGAGAGAATCATTTGACTAGCCACCTCCTGCACACCCCATGCTGGGGATCAAGCCTGCAATCGGGCACGTGCCATGATCGAAAATCAAACCGTGACCTCCAGGTTCATAAGTTGACACTCAACCACTGAGCCAGGCCAGCTGGGCCAGATTTTTTCTTTTTGTCTTTAAAACTGTCTAAAAGCTGATATTAGATTCTTGGAAATCAAGGACTCCGTTAAAGGCTAAGAGAAATAAAAAAAATAATAATACGAGGAGTTTGGAACCAATGCTGAGGAAACAGAAACCCTTTTCTGATCTGACTGAGCAGATTTGAACTGTTTATTTACTCGGCATTCCTACTGTCTGTTCTAGAATCATTAGGGCCTAATAAGTGGAAAAATGAAAACACTTCAGAAAGTGGAGCTGTGCTTTGAAACACCCGAATGAGTGGTTCAGGCCTCTTTACCTTTTTATACAGGACAGCATTTATCATTCTGTGGCCCAGCACTGATAAAACATTAGCAGAAAGGCAGGCGGTGACGGAAGTAGCCATGTGGAGAAGCGGACTACCCAAGCATTAATAAGTAGGAGGTTCCATTTGTTCTAAACCCCCTCAAGCTTCAACATTTTCTTTTTTATGCCCAGAAGCCAAGACGACATTTTCCTGCTTTTCAGAACTGAGCCGAACCTGTGTTTCAGGAGCTCTGGCTTGAAAAGCTTTTGTTCTACGAGGAACAAAGTGGCAAACTTTCTAATTTAGTTAAAATTCCTGTAACTTAAGAACCAGCTAAAAAGGATCTTGGCGCAGAACAGTCTGTTTGCCAGAGCGAGGACTCCACTGGCGTGACAACTATTTTTAGGGAGGATGCTGGCAGGCAGCATTCTAATGAAAGGCACAACACAAGGGCCCTCAGTGCCTCTCCGCTCTGTCCAACCTGGGCTGGGGAGGAGGCCGGTGTTACAATCACATTTCCATTAGATCAAAGATTTCATGTATGTCTGTGCATATTGAGTATGGTTCCATCGCTAAGTCTTATGGGTGGGAAAAACAATGACCGTTGGCAAATCCATGAAGTAATGGTGGTTGTTGGTAGGTCAGGAATGATTAGCTCTTGGCTCAAGGAAGGCTGTATTGAGAGACATAAAATCTTAATCAGGAGTGAATAAGTGAAATTCAAACGTTTCATGGAGGAAGTAATGCATTTACCGTTACGAATGCCTTTGTTAAAGGCAAGAGATTTTTTGTTAGAACAAAGAATTCTACTTAAACAGAAATATAAACAGGGTATTTCTCACTGGCTCCTCCTGGCTTTGGGTTCCTTGTGGGTTGGCTTCCTGTGAAAATTGTGGCTGGAGGGAGCTGAGGGCAGCAGGAGCGCTGAGCTGGGTGGAGGTCAGGACACCCAGGTCTGGTTTGTCTCTTTCAGGGGCCAACTTGTTGCTATAACCTTGAGCAAAAGCTTCTCCTCTCAGGCCTCGGTGTCTCCTCCTATAACTTGGAGTGCTGTTTCCAGAGGCTCCCTCTCACTAACGTTACGCTGTACCTACAACTTTCCACGTTTCTCCTTCCTCACTAGTCAGCGTGAGAGTAACTATTCTTTCCTATGACAACCGAGCCCTGCTCTGGTCTGGCGCTATGCTCTCCCAGGGGGATAGACATGTCAGCAGCAAGGCCCATCGTCCATTGGATCTAACTCGCCTTCGATTGCAGGTTGCACCATTATGTTCCATGCCACTAAACACATGCACCGCTCTACCTGTTTTATTTGGCCATCGATTGTGGGATGCATCTTGATTTCAGAAATATTAAAAAAGGATAATAATGTGCACCTGAGGATGGTGCAAGGCGGCCAGGAAGTCTAGAGTGGTAATTGGTGGAACAGGTGCTGGAGAGAGTGGTCACTCTGCTTTGGGAGGGTGAGGTGGAAAGTCTTTAAAAAGGCTCTGGCTCAGCTGAGAGGCTGTGCTGAGTTAGAACCCAGCCTGCCTGAGTCCCACTCGCAGCTCTGCCTCTTACTGCCTGTAAGAACCAAGGCAAGTTTCTTTATCTCTTTGTAACTCAGTTTGTTCAACTACGCAATGGGGAAGGGGGATAGTAATTGCTTCAGAGCATTGTTGTAAGAATTAAATTAATGACTGTTTGGAAAGTATGTAGAACCAAGCCAGGCATTTAGTAAGCACTCTCTGAATGCCACGATTGATGTGATTGTGTGGTTAACACCTGGCTCCCTCTCCAGATATGAGCTCTAGGAAAGCAGGGAGCAGGCCTGTTGGCCCCCTCATCACAGAGCCTCCAGTGCTTGCCATATAGTCTGTTGTTCAGTATTTGCCAAATAAGTGGATTTGCTACTTGTTACCTCCTATTGGACACTAGCCAGCATTCCCCTTTATCTCTGACAGTACACCCCACTCCCTGACCCACAAGGCTTTCCCGTGAAATGAGCACAATGAAAACCCATTGATATTAGTTTTGGTGCCGTTAGCAAGAATTTCCATGAACTATACTCTTAGGTCCTTGCAAACGATGGATGTTTTTGGCTTATCAGCCTGTAGACTGTGGCCTATTAATAAGGACAAAAGTAGATGCTAGAAATAAACGAGTAAGAAGACCCGCTGTTTCCACAGCTCAACTTTCTCAAGGCTCTGCTGATCGGAAGGCAGATGATGTCCTTGAGCGACTCCACAACCCAGATAAGGCTGTCTGAGACAAAGGGACTGTCCCTGCTTTGACAAATGGGACTGACCTTCCAGTCCTGGTAAAACATTCCGGTTTCAACAAAGTCTGTATCAGGTGGGAGATGATATATGGCTGGAAGTATGCAAATCCACAGGCAGGTGTTAACTGGCTGCCTCGTTATGCAATTAACCCACAATTCACATGCTCATCCAAGAAAGAAAGAAAAGTTGTATTTGCCATCTCTTCTGGCTTTATAGTTAAGTGGCTGTATTAAGAAACACTTTTGAAAGAGAAAGATTCGTTAGATGTAGATTCTAAGCATCTCTATCTGAATCAAAACTCTATATTCAGCTTCAAATAACACTTGTCTAAACACAAGATGAGTCAATTAGCAGAATTGGAGAGATACCAAGCTTTCTTTGTATGTTTTCATTGGTGCTACCCCCAGCAGTCAAGGAAAGTGACTGCAGAAATATCTTTACTCTATCAGGCTGGAAGTGAATGGCAATCCAGGAATGAGAATTTCACAGTGCATTTGAATCAAAGGAAGAAAAGACATCTTATATTATCTGCTTCTCTGTCCTCAGTTTCAGATAGGAACTGGCTTTCCCACCCATTATCTTTTTCTCTGATCCAACATCCTGCTTGATTGTCTTTCTCCGAAGCTAATCCTGTATTTTTCCAAACTTGCAATTCAATGTCAGATACTTGAACCTTTGAATTCCTAATTGAAATCTCTATTCAATTTCTAAAAATGAGGACATGGGAGTGCATGATAATTATCTTCCAATAGTTGAAGGTCTGTCATGGCAAAGATGAAAAACATTTTTCTGGATAAGTGTATAAAAGGACAGAGGTGCAGAGGGAGTTTTTAACTCATTATAGAGACATGTTGTTTATCAATCAAGGAGGAACAAAAATAAAATGTGTTATCCCAGGAGATAGTAGGTTTCTCAGATCAGGGTAATCCATGGACTTGCCAGGGATTGTAGATTTGGTAACCATTAATGCTGCTCACCAATATCTGGTTCTCCTCTCATTCAGTTACTTGGAAAATGAAATTCCTGGCCCTCTTGTAGTGGAGTGGGGTCATGTGACTACCTGCAGCTGTTAGCTCCAGCCCATAATATTTAATGGCCATGATGAGACTTCAAGAACTCTCCTCCCCTGCCAGTGTCATCTAGAAAGTTCAGGCCTAGATGGAGCTTCCATCAACCTGACTCCCAGGGGGCTAACCAAAGCAGAGACCCTTGTCATCCTGCACTGGTCATACAGCAAGAAGGAAAGATAAACTTTGTTACTTTAGGCCACCAGGGCATAACTGAACCTGAACATAGATTTTGTCCAGTTATCTTTGGGCAGCAATAAGCTCAGGGAGGCAGAGCCCTCCCCCAGCCTCAGGGTTGGATTGTGATTGGTCACACCCACTCATGGCAATTGAACGCACCTTTTCAGGGAACACATGGCTTGCCATGTGACCAACTTCTGGCTGATGAGATTTAAGAATGGTCTTGAGTTGAGCCTTTGAAAAAGATTTTCCTTTCTGGTAGCAAGAGCAAAGAGCAAGGAGAGGAATTCTTTTCTTTCTGCTTTTTAAAAAAAAATGTTTTTATTTATTTCAGAGAGAGAAAGGAAGAGAATGAGAGGGATAGAAACATCAATGATGAGGGAGAATCATTGATTGGCTGCCTCCTGCAGGCCCCTCACTGGGGATCAAGCCTGTAACCTGGGCATGTGCCTGGACCAGAAATGAAACCTGGGACCTCCTGGTTCATAGGTTGATGATCTATCACTGAACAACACCAGCCAGGCTTTTTCCTGATTTTGATTGTTTCATGTGAGCTCATTATGATGGTAGGGGGAAAGAAGGACAGTCTGTTTCACACAGAGAGTGGTAAAGCTGTGAAAGTTGGTCTCCCAGGAGACTGTGAAGTGGAGCTCCCACTTCCTAGTCCACATCTAGCCCATCGATACTTCCACTTGCACATCTCAGAGGCTCCTCTAACTCACATTCACATGCTCCTCCTCTTGGGGTTCCTGTCTCAGCTAAAGGAACCATAGTCTTCCCTTTGCCTAAATCAGAAAACTGGGAATGACCCTTCACTCCTGCCTCACCCTCATCAAGTCCCTGATCCCTAAATCCATCCGTTTCTCTCTATCTCCATTGCTTCTGGAGCTCAGGCCATTAGCACCTCTGCAACTGGCTGTTTAGCAAACTAGTTTGCCTGAAACCTAGCTCCTCTCTAGCGTAAGTCTACATTGCAGCCAGAGGGGCCTTTTAAAAGTGGATTGATCAGATAAACTTCCTTCTTAAAAGAATTGCAATGACCCCCTAATGTCCCCCAGATAAAGCCCCAAATACTTGGCCAAGTTGTCAAGGTTTAGCTCTGGCTATGTCTATAGTCCCAGTTTGGACCACTCCCACTTGTCATCTTTGCTCCATTCTTAACTGCAGAGCCCACAGGGCATAGAGTGCTGCATGCTCTCTTCCTTTCCTGCCCCTTGAACATGCTAACCAATTTTCTCAGAAAACCCTTCTTCCCCTTTTCTCCCCCCTCATTTGCTCAGCCTACTCCCCATCCTCCTTAAGGGCCTCTTTTCTTCTCACAGAAGCCTCCCTCACTTCTCTAATGATGGGTTAGCTGTCCTTCTCTGTGTAAGCATCACACTCCATTTTTACCATGATCTTAGCATTTTTCACAGTCTATATAATAAAAGGCTAATATGCAAATTGTCCCCTCAACTGGGATTTCTACTGGGATTTTGACCAGGGGGCAGCGCCAGCCCGCCAACCACCTGTGGCCCCTCCCCCTGGCTGGACCCCACCTGTGCACAAATTTGTGTACCAGGCCCCTAGTAGAGTTATAATTTCCTATAAGTCCTCCATCTCTCTCCCTAGATTGTAGCCCCTTAAGATTGATTATTGCCTTTTGGAAAAGTGCCTGACATGTTTTAGGTCCTCCATGAAGGACTGTGTGTGCTATTACCATATGTTTCTGTTTGAGACAGAAGAAATAGTCCATGCATGTGGGTTTTGAGAACACTGTTGTGGTGATGAGCCAGGGATTCATGGTAGGAGGTAGGGATGGTGAGAGAAATAACTTGGGTGAGACAAGACTCTGGGTCTGGAAGTGTAAACATGCAAACAGTGTGTACGTGACAAAGCCAGAAGTCAGAACAAGAGCAGGGTTAGAGACCCAGAAAGCATGCTCTGGGCCTGGGAAGCCATCCAGCTGGACAGATTCTGGGCAAAAGCCTGGGGAGGAGAGAACACCCAGCTTGAGGTAGCAAAGGCTTAAAACAGGGCTGTCTCTGAACATAGAGCCAGGGGAAAGCTTTCTTTTATTTCTTCTTTTTAATTTATTTTTATTGTTGAGGGTTATTAGAGGTGTCCCCCATTTTCTCCTCTTTGCCCCCCCTTTTCCTGGCTCCTGCCCCATCCCTGGCCTCCACCTTACAATTGTTTGTGTCTATGGATTATGCATATATGCATATAAGTTCTTTGGTTAATTCCCTGTCCCCCTTCCCTCTGAGATTCATCAGTCACATGCTTCCATGTCTCTGGATCTATTTGTTCATCAGTTTATTTTATTTATTATACTCCACATATAAGTGAGATCATGTGATATTTATCTTTCTCTGACTGGCTCATTTCCCTTAGCATAATAAGATTTCTTTAATACAGAGAGAACTTAGCTTACCTAAAAGAGGTGCAAGGAGGAGAAAAAAAAAAGACAAGCAACCTGTGTCCAATTGAGAAAGCTATCTGTAACCATGCATGTGGCTGTATAGAGACGGTGTGCCCAAGACCTTCATATTGCAGTAGATGGACCTTCTAATCCAAGCAGGGAGAGGATGGAGGCTGAGCCTGGCTCAGGACGGAGGAAGAGCAGCTCTGTGGTCTCGGGCTCAGCTGCACCCTGGGAGGAGAAGCATTAAGAACCATCCATACATCTTGGATCCTTTGGCATGAGGATGTCTCTGGTTTCTGCCACAGAGGAGCAGAAACAGTTCAGAATGGTGACAGATCCATCAAGACCCACAGATCTGAGGGAAGAGTTGATAAAGGAGGAGAATCAAAACTAGACTTTGTTGGAGGAGAAATTTATCATGTACTAAGTATGGACCAAAATCCAGAAAGGACACTTTGCCCAGACCAAGGTTTTCTAAAATCTTACCTTGGAACTTTACTAGTGAACATCTAGCTGTCACCAGAACACACTCAGAATCCCTATAAGATCATGTAGGCTTAGTTACTGGTCTTTTCTAAGGGTTAAGGTGGCTCAAGGGTTAAGAATCCACATCTTCTTACTGAATTCAACCCCTGAATGATGTCTTCTAAGAATTATAGGGGCAATAGAGAACTTTGTCTCTTGGCTTTCTATTGCCTTAGTGGGGCAATGGCAGCTTCACAACCAAGTTTCTAGTCTCCTCTATGGCCAGGTCTTTGCCCTTCCTCCCCTCCAAATGCCAATCACATGACGTTACCATATGGATTTATTACTTTAACTTTATTTTATGGAATGAAATTTCCATGAGAGACCTCCCACCCTATTCCCCAACCCCTTGCTGGTATTCTCTGGGCATTCGTACTAAGCCCTGTTATTTCTTTTCAATAGCAATCTTCACAGAAGCATGAAGATTAAGCAAAACACTATGGTGGGTGTGCCCAGATGGGGTACATACTCTACAAATGCTTTTTCCATGGACAGCAAGTATGTCTTACTTTCAAACACCACGGAATTTAGAATTAAACTTAATTCTCTCAGAGTCTTTCTGTCCTCAGGAGAATTCCTTTACAACTATGTCTCTAATAATTTATTCCCTTGTTTCTGATTTTTAAAAAAAGCCTGATATTTTGTTTCTGTGTAACACATGTAGCTCACATTATTTTCTGTTCTCCTTAAGAATAGCATAAAACCTATCACACTCCATGAAGACTTTTTAATAAGTGAAGGAATTTTATAACACATGAGGAAATGTGTACTGACCGATCATTAACAGTGACATGATTTGGCTGAGAGGAGCCCGCTAGTGAAAACAGAACGGTCAGCCTGAATTCTCCAGGCCTTCATTGCGTGCCTGCTGGGCCCAGTGCTGCATTTGTAGAAAAGGATTATATTTTTTGGAGAAATGAGAAATATTTAAAAGATGATAAAAGCTATATCTGCAAAACAGAAGTTGTCACCTAACACATAACTGAGATCAAAGGAGATTCAAGTGGGAATATCAGGGTAAAGACCAGGGAACAGCCTCAGATCGAGGGTGGAAGGGATCACTCAGTCCTTGCAGCCCACTGAGTTTCATCCATCAATGGTCTGCAAGGACTCTGGTCCTTTAATACCAGCACTAATGAAGGGACATAGCCCAATAATAATAACAAATATGGCATAAATACTGCATGCTCTATATTGTTTAAAGAGCTTTACGTATTTCATCTCCTGTACTTACTATAATAACCCAATGAGGTAATTGTTATTATCATACCCATTTTTATAGGGTGAAGGGAATTGAGGCACAGAGAAATCAGATGGCTTACCCAGTGAGACAGTGGCTGAGCTGGGATTTGAACCCATACAGTCTGGCTGCAAAGCCTGCTATGCACTATTGCCTCTCCACACAGATGAGATCCAAGCCATTCATATTTGACTTGGTTGTTCAGGTTATGTTTCCACCTATAGTAGCTCTTTCTTTCTTCTTATAAATACACTAGTGTCCCAGTGCATGATTCATGCACATTGAAAGGAAATTAATTAGAAGAAATATTTTAATATCGCTTTTTGCCCTTTCTCTATAATAGAAGTGTCAACCAAATTCACGATCAACAATGACAGATAGAAACACACGCGTGCGATTGACTCCAGCTAGAGCTTTATATGTATCGTGCATGTGCGAGTCAACTTAGCCTTTTATATATATAGAATAAACTTGCTTAATTAGACCTGCTTTCTGATGTAGCTAAACTTTTTACAGCTTAGTGAAGCACCCCAACTTCTCTTTCAGGTAATTGTCAGCAACACAGCAGTGAATATCAACACAAAGCAGATTATTATTATAAATCACGCAGGCAGAACAAAGGGTAAAATATTTAACTGTAACAGTGTTTGACTGTATTCTGCACAGTGAGAAAACCTGAAGTCATTTTCAAGTTCCATCATTTCTTACTTCTTTTCAGTTGAATCAAGTTTCTAAACTTTCTAAATCTCCGTTTTCCAGCTAATGAAAAGAAAATAGGATTCTACAGAGTCTCCTATCTACTTACTCCAGGACTTCTGTGAGGTTCAAATAAGATGAGGCATGGGAAAATGCATCACAAACATTTGGTTAAACTGTAAAATGTTTGCACCTGGCTATAAAGCAAGTTGTGTTCTTAGGGCAGTGGTTCTCAACCTTCCTAATGCCGCGACCCTTTAATACAGTTCCTCATGTTGTGGTGACCCCCAACCATAAAATTATTTTCGTTGCTACTTCATAACTGTAATTTTGCTACTGTTATGAATCGTAATGTAAATATCTGATATGCAGGATGTATTTTCATTGTTACAAATTGAATGTAATTAAAGCATAGTGATTAATCACAAAAACAATATGTGATTATATATGTGTTTTCCGATGGTCTTAGGCAACCCCTGTGAAAGGGTCGTTCGACCCCCAAAGGGGTTGCGACCCACAGGTTGAGAACTGCTGCCTTAGAGAGAGGAAGCTGGGTATTGCTATGTGACATCATTACACTGCGCTCAAAGCCACCGTTTCCTGGCTGGGCTGGGCTGTGGGCTGCATTTTGCGCCATGGGGTCTTGTCAGCATTGGCTGCAATTTGGTGGGGTGTCCCTTTAGGGTGGTGGCGGGGCCTGTGTCCCAGTTGGGGGAAGCCGAGTGTTGGTTTGTCGTCACCAGGTCCGTGGTGCTGTTTATTTTTAAATGGCTAATGTGTGTCATGGCAGCTCCAGCATTGAGTGTCTGACCCCTGGTGGTCAGTGCATGTCAAAGCTACTGGTTGGATGGATGCTTAGCCTTTTATATATATAGACTAGAGGCCCGGTGCACAAAAATTTGTGCACTCGGGGGGCAGGGGGAGGGGGGTCCCCCAGCCCGGCCTGTGCCCTCTCGCAGTCTGGGACCCCTCGGGAGATAACGACCTGCTGGCTTAGGCCTGCTCCCAGGTGGCAGAGGGCAGGCCCAATCCCTAAGTGCAGCCCCTGGTCAGGCTCAGAGCAGGGCTGATTGGGGAGTTGGGGCGCCGCCCCCTGTCATGCACAGAGCAGGGTGGATCAGGGGGTTGGGGAGCTGCACCCTGTCACACTCAGGGCAGGGCCAATGGGGAGGTTATGGCTCTACCCTGTCACACACAGAGCAAGGCCCGTGGAGGGGGGTTGGAGTGCCACCCTCTATCACCCACAGAGCAGGGCCGATCAGGGGGTTGGGGCACCGCCACTGTCACACTTGGGGCAGGTTATGGCTCTACCCTGTCACACACAGAGCAGGGCCTGTGCGGGGGGGAGGGTTGGGGCACCGCACCCTGTCACACACAGAGCAGGGCCGATCAGGGGGTTGGTGCGCTGCACCCTGTCACACACAGAGCCGCAGGGCAATCGGGGGATTGGGGAGCTCCCCCCCATCAGGCACAGAGCAGGGCGATCAGGGGGTTTGGTCGCTGCTCCTGGTCATGCTGATCCCAGTGCCGGGAGCCTCACTGCTCCGCTGATCCCGGTGCCGGGAGGCATATTACCCTTTTACTATATAGAATAGAGGCCTGGTGCACGGGTGGGGGCCTGCTGGTTTGCCCTGAAGGGTGTCCTGGATCAGGGTGGGGGTCCCCACTGGGGTGCCTGGCCAGTCTGGGTGAGGGGCTGAGGGCTGTTTTCCTGAAGCGAGTGACTGAAGCTTCCAAACACTCCTTGTTTTCTTTTCTTTTTTTTTATTCTGGGCCAGCTTTAGCTCTGAGGCCTCACCACTGAAAACATCGATACAATGTTGCTAAAGCCCGGCTGAATGAAAGCCGGTTTCTGGTGTTTTGTTTATCTTCTTATTTGCAACATAGTACATAGTTTCTTAGAGTTGCAACTCAGAGGCCGGCAAGTGAGGCGGGGAACGGGAACGTTGGAGTCTGCAGCAAGCAAACCTCATGTTTGCTTCCAGCTGCCTGGCTGCCGGCCGCCATCTTGGCTGACAGTTAATTTGCATATACTCACTGATTAGCCAATGAAAAGGGTAGCGGTCGTACGCTAATTACCATGTTTCTCTTTTATTAGTGTAGATAGGGTGTCCCCAACAAATGTATACTCACACTTTGAATAATTATAAAGGCAGTATTTATTAAAATACATTTCATTTTCAAAATTGAGCTATCAGCTGTTAAAGTGTGTATATATTTGTTGGGGACACCCTGTGCATGTAGTGACACTTGTTGATCTTTCTTCCCACTTACGTTTAGTGACACTCACTGAAGGTTAGATACCAGTTAGTAGTTGTTCACTCACTGGTCCAGAGCCTGGGGAAACCAGACAGGGCAAGTTGGCCTGGCAATGAGCCAAACATAATGGAACTAATTTTCTGAAGTCAGTCGAGCCCATGGGCTAAAACAAGTAAGTTTTTGCCAGGTCTTTGACAGGTAAGCCCTCACCTCAGGAGTTCCTTTCCCACCCACGGCTGTCCATCTGGTGACTTTGGGGGCTGTGTGTTAGGTGAGGCATATATGTGAAAAGACCAGTGCTTCCTTACATTTTCTTCATAGGAAAGTGAAAGAAAAAGGTTGGAAATTGACAAGAGTGTGGTCCTCTTGTTGAGGCAGATCAGCCATAAAAGAGACCAGAGTCCTCTCTGCTACCCTCCAAGCCCCCCATTTTCCCAATCCCCCTCCAAGCCTTGGCATTGTAAGGAGTACCCTCTTGCTGCATTTGTCTGCCAGAATCCCATACTTTTTCCAAGGCCCAGCACAAGGCTGTGCTCCTCTGTGATGCCCTCCTGGTCCCCAGCCCTCCCCTCCTCACCCCTCCACTTAGCACATGGTTAGAAACACAGGCTCTCAGGAGTAGCTTTACTCACTGTTGAGCTCTGTACCAATATGGAAAGTACTAGAAGATGGAGACTATCCTGACTTAACATGCTCCCCCAGACTCCCTGCTATACTGCCCCACTGTCTACTGTGTATTGATGGATGTTTTATTATAACTCACACATTTTGGCACAGGGTCTGATTTGAGGGGGGGGGCAAAAGAGAAGCTTGAGAGAAAAAAGATAGTCTGCTTTGGGAGAAGAGAGACTCTTCTTCCCTAATCTATAATAATAAAAGGGTAATATGCTAATTAGACCAGATGTCCTTCTGGGTATCCTTCCTTCTGGACAAAGCTGCAGTGGGTGGGGGCTGCAGGAGAAGTGGCAGAGACCCTCAGCCACGGCAGCGGAGGGTGGGGGCTGCAGCGGCGGCGGGCGGGGGCCAGGGCCAAGGCCCTTGGATGAATTTTGTGCATCGGGCCTTGAGTAATAGATAAAATGGCTACATGGGGGTAGACTTGTGCCCCTGAGGTAAGAGGAAAGGTCATTTATTTAAACAGTAAATGGCTATAAATGCAGGTCAGATTTATAGGGTACCTACAGAACCATAAAAAAAGCTTGCACACAGATGCATGCATATTAATCCCAAGTTGGCTATGAAATTTATCTTTATGATTAGAGAGAGGAGGCATTGTTGATCCTGTTATGATTTTTTTTACCCCGTCTTTCCAAAGAAGGTAGGATTAATACCAAGAGAGATAAATCATGATGTGATTTTTTTGTATATATGCACAAAGCTAACACAATGAATATTTGATTTTCTCCAACTTCTGCAGGGCTAAATCAATTTGAGGAGATAATGGTAGAGGATTAAGTTATTGGAATGTGTGTAACTATAAAGTTTTGAATACAGTTAGCTCACAGGTTATTATGATTTCAGTATAACATCTGTTATCATTGAAATAACAGATGTGTTTCTGCATTGTGAAACTAAGGGAAAATTGCATAAGTGCACGTTTTTCAAAAGAAACCAGGCTCCTATTAAATTATTTGTGAAGTGCAGGACTGTAAAAATTACTGCGAAGGGTAAACTAACTGAAGGGGGGTCCTCAGAATGAGGCTACCTCCCCATGATGCTGTTAATAAAAACTCACCTGAAAATATGAGGCAAACAAAATATTTTATGAACTCCTGTACTTTGCCAAATTAGAAAGAAGGGAAGTTATCCTGCTTAAGGACTTAGAAAACGATAAAGGCACAAAACAAAAAAAAGCAAAAAGTGGGCTTGGTGTAAAGAATGATGATTTCCCAACGCTGTCGTCCAGGCTCAGTGTCCTTGATTGGACTCCTTTGCTATGGTAACTGAACTAGAGTCCTCATGAGCACTGAGGTATGTCCACCATCCTCTCAACTGTCATACTCTGAACCCAGAGTTGGGACATGGGCTTTAACGAGAACATGTGGATGTGCAGGAAGGAGGGAAGAGGATGTTTGAGGTTTTCTCCTAAAATCCGGAATGTGTGGTCACTTCTCCTGTGTTGCCCAGCCAAGTGCTGGGCTTACAGCAGAGACTCAGGAACTATTTACTCATGGACCCGAATTGCTACCTGATCTGTGCCAAGTGCCAGTCTTGAGGTGGCTCTGTGCATTCTTTCTGATTACATCACCGTGATTGCAATTATTAGTAGCATTCAGCTAATATTTTTGTCTGGAGTCTTGAAATTGGTTGCTACGTTTTTATTTTCTTTCTCCACCTGTCCACAATTGTGCTTTTCTTGTCTGAAAGGTTTGGGGAAATGAATCTCACTGTATTATTATTTATCAAGTTTCATGGCCAGGAGAGAATATACCAGAAATGGGAGGTTGTGGGGGAGGGGAGATCTAATTAAGCTTGACTCTGTCTGGTTTCAATTCTACTACCGTTGACAGCTTGCTCCTAGGAGGAAGAGGTCCCAGTTGGTTTCCACCACAAAAAGGTTTTTAATAAAATATTCAAGATAGCTGAGGACCTTTAGAATGGGTAATTTTATTCAACATACACTATGATCTTCCTGCTGGTTGTGGGCTCTGGACCAATACCCAGGAGCTTCTGTTGGAGTGAGCGACTATTATGCATTATGTTGGAGTATTCTGTGAAAAGTCAATTTACTCGGAGTCAGATACTCCATATTTTAACTTTGAGACTAAAATTGTCTCTGGGGTTTAGTTTGCTGCCATGATTAAGTTCTTACCATTCTGCAAATCCTGGATTTATTTTTAACTGCTTCACTGCTGCATTTTTAAAAGACTAGTGAATGGTTAAAAAAGAAAGAGAGAGAAAGAAACACGCCAAAAAAAAATCTAGGGCTCAGAAAGATTGCTCTGATAAAGTGCAAACTTTCATTAAATAATGCCTGTAGTGAGTTTACCTGCCGTCGGCTTTGCCTCTGGTTTCATGAGCCTCCTAACCAAGCCTAGGACTTAATGAGGTGGCTCCCTTCAGTGTCTTACACACTTAGCTCTCAAAAATCTTTATCTACAAACCAATTTTTCCCATCCATTATAAAACGAGGAGAAATTGAATGCGTGGCTTGAAATCCCTGTTAATCAATTGGACTATTCCCCTTGGGTTGTGGTTGAAGAGCAAGTTTTCATTATCTCTAATAATTAGCATCATCTTTTTTTGAAATTAGCTGAATGGACTGACACAGTAATCCGTGGTGGATATGTCATGTGTCTTTCCATTATTAACTTTTTTTGGGAGGAGGGTAGAGTGAGCAGGAGAAGAAAGGACTATGGGAATTTTTTTCTTATCTTGGTGGCAATTAACATGAGTGGGGGTTGGGGTCTATTTCAGATGATCTGAAAGTGTAATAAGCATGAGCTATGGAGACATAACAGCTTGAATCCTATTCCTACAATTTACTTGGTGAGTGAAACTGGGCAAGTTACTTCCCTAAGTCCACACTTCTGCCTCTGTGAGATGGAGATAATGTATTCCTTATGAGGTGATTGTAAAGATTAAATGAGAGGGTGAATATAAAGCCCCTGACAAGTTACTGACACTTAGTGAATACCCATTACATCGTAGCTACTATTACTGCAGCTTCTGTGTTTTAGGTAGCTGTAATATTAAATGGAAAATTTTTTATTCCTCAAATATTGATGGGTTCACTTAATCACCATTTCTCAAGACTCTTGACAAAGCATAAAGAAGTGAATCCACTGGGGGGATCAGGCATGGTCAGAAATGGTCATGGCCTAAGGTGGGAAGATGAACAGGACAGTGTCTGGTGCAGAAGGGCTAATGGAACAAGCTCCTTCGTGAGTGGTTCATGGCAAAGGAGTGTGGAACTGGGCTCTAGGGTGACTTCCAGCTATGGATCTTAGCAGAAGAGCCCCAAAGCTTCGCTTTCTCTTTAAGGGTGTTGTGGACTGAATGTGTTATGAGCCCCAAATCCATATGCTGAAGCCCCAACCCCCAGTGTGATGGTCTTTGGAGGTGGGGGTTGTTGGGAGGTGATTAGGTTTAGATGAGTTCACGAGAATGAGGCCCCTCTGATGAGATTAGTGCCCTTATAAGAAGAAGCAACAGAGCTCCAACTTTCTCTATCTCTACTTATCTATCTTTATCTCTCCATCTCTCTATCTCTCTCTCTCTCTCTCTCTCTCTCTCTCTCTCTACCTCTCTCTCTCCCTGCCTTGTAGGGACACAGAAGAAAATGGTTATCTGCAGGCCAGGATGGGGCCAAAACAGGAACCAAATCTGCTGTCACCTTGATCTTGGATTTTTCAGTCTCCAGAACTGTGAGACATAAATGCCTATGGCTTAAGCCACCTAGTCTGGTATTTGGTTATAGCAGCCAGAGCTGACTTAGACAGAGGGCTTCAGTGAGCTTCCTGTTATTCTTTTAAGAAATCCCTTTCTGCTTCAAACAGCCACAGTCCACTTGCTGCTTGCCACTAAGGGCTCATCAATGTACCCCTCAGTGGCAGGATGTGCATTCTGAGGTTTTGACACAGCCTGTGTCTCTGGTCATCTCTGCCTGTTTTCTTTTTCATCCTGCTCCAACAGGCTAATTCCTTCAGCGTTCCCCCATTCGTTTTCCTAGTGGGAGCATCCAAACAGCATAGTTAATTGCCATTGGGCAGAGTGTGACATTACGCTGCCCCAATGAACTCTGGTTAACCTAGAGACTGGGCCACCCTTGGTCTAATCAGAAGCAAAACATGCTCAGGGCAGACAGAGCTTGGGACATCTTCTCTTAGCATGGGGAGCAAAGGGGCATTTCCCTCAGACAGGGATAGTGAGTGTGGTAGGCGCCATGAATCACTTTTCTAGCACAGTTTTTACCATGTAACATAAAACGAGGACAATTTTTTATTCATCAGATATTGATGCACAAACTGGCAAGGTAAAGTTGGGGTTGGGGTGAAAAATCCAGGGCTGGGATGGAATAACTGGGAAGGGCTTATTAGAGAGAAATGCCAACCCAACCTCTCCTTCAACTATCACTGAATGTATTTCTAATGGACTGTATGCCTTTAGCTGTGTTCCCATAGAATATTAGACATTCTTTTATTGCAAAATTTTCATGTTCTATTTATGTTATTTATGTCTCACTGTCTTTTCCCTCTTTTCTGTGGATTCTTTAAGGTCAGGAGCCAAGTTATAAAAACTAGAGCCTAGTGGAGAGGTGGATCTCTAAAAGTTCATATTAGCTAGGGTGTTTGTTGATCACTGTTGAAGAAACAAGCTCCCACTTACAATGACCCAGACATGATGGGTGGAAGTCTAATTCCCCCCTTGCATAAAGACTCAGAAGGCCGTTCCTGATTCGTGGGTGACCTTGCTCTAAGCAGGGCTCAGGGCTCAGACCCTTCTATCTTATGGATTCACTGTCTTCAACATGTGGCTTCCCAGGTCTCCATGAGCATCTGCATTGACCTGTCAGGAAGATTCCCCATGCAATTTTTTTAAATTGATTCTAGAGAGAGGGGGTGGGGGGGGAGATAGAGATAGAGATAGATAGATAGAGAGAACATCAATGTATACTAGAAGCATTGACAGATTGCCTCCAGCACACTCCCAGACTGGGGATCAAACCTGAAACCTGGGTATGTGCCCTGACTGGGAATCAAACCCACAATCTTTTAGTATGCAGTGGTCGGCAAACTCATTAGTCAACAGAGCCAAATATCAACAGCACAACGATTGAAATTTCTTTTGAGGGCCAAATTTTTTATACTTAAACTATATAGGTAGGTACATTGTTATTAACTTAATTAGGGTACTCCTAAGGCTTAGGAAGAGTCACACTCAAGAGGCCAAAGAGCCACATGTGGCTCTCGAGCCGCAGTTTGCCGACCACGGGTATAGAGGATGATGCTCCAATCTACTGAGCCACACTGGCCAGGGCCCCAATGCATTTTTATAAGCCAGGCCTTGAAGTGGCATGTATCACTTCCATTCATTGGCTGGAGTGCAGTTACACACCACCCCTAAATGCAAGGGAGGTTGGAAAATGTAGTCTAACTGTGGGCCCAGGAAGAAGATATTGGATTTGGCATGCAGTTCATTAATCTCTGGAGTCTTGAGCTGGGGCATGAAGAGTAAAAGGATCTGAAGGGATAGAAACAAGGGGATGATGACCTCTCAGACACAGCAGGCAAGAGAACTGGAGGATGGAGAGCACAAAGAGAGGGTGGTGATGAGGAGCTCAAAATGGAAAATTAGCCTCATTATCACCCAAGTTTCCGGACTGAGATTTCAGTATTTCAAATGAAGAAAGAGTGCTGTGGTTGAAGATGCCAGCAGGAGGTACCAAATGCCGGGTTCCAATCTCAGCTCCGATATTTACCAGCTGTGTTACCCAAAAGCATGAGCTCTCTGTGCTTCATTTTCCTCATCTGTGAAATAGGGATAGAAATACTGTCTCCTTCATAGGCATGTTTTGAGGATACAATGAGTTAAAAAAGGAGAGGGAGCCCTGGCCAGGTAGCTCAGTTGGTTAGAGCATCAACCCAATATTCCAAGGTTTCGGGTTTGATCTCCAATCAGGCAGGAAGCAACCAATGAATGCATAAATAAGTGGAAAAATAAATCTCTCTCTCTCTCTCTTCTTTTGTCTCTTTAAAGTCAATAAATTTAAAAAAATAGAAGAGGGCCTGGCATATAATAAGAATTCAATAAATGTTACTACTTTTACTCTTTCCATATATATGTACATGAAGTGTGTGTGTGTGTGTGTGTGTGTGTGTGTGTGTGTGTATAAATTTTAACACCGTGAGGACATAGATTTAGAAAAATGGGGTAAGGGAAAGAGAAGGGAGAGTGAGAAAAGGATTTGACTTCAGCTTTGTATTTTGGTCACTGACTAATAATGTCACAACACTAACTCATTCTTATTAATCTTAATTATCTTAGTACTTTAGACAGTCAGTGCTTTTTTCTGATTGCCTTTGCTGTCCCACCAATTATCAGTTTGTTCTTTAGTGACATTTGGTCATACATTTTGTATTTTATGTTATGACATAAATCTTGTCTCTCTCCCACCTTTTGTCTGAAATTTGGCTCATTTGTACAAGGGATATAATGACGCTCATTAGTATTGGTAGGACCCAGCTGCTGCCGGCTTCCTCAGAGCAAAGTCCCACTCACGCGGGCCTTGGTTTCGCTGGGGTGTGCTGCCCATTAGTGCAAGGTCATTGCCAGTTCCTGCTCTTGTTTCCTCCTTCTTCTCTGTGCCCATCCTATCGCCCAGTGGGCTGCCTTCCACGGTCAAAGGCCACCTTGCACACACACTCTCCCACTTGGGCTGCAAGTTCTTGGGGGGTGCTATGACAATATCCCCAAGTCAGCAGCTGCCCCACCAGCTGCCAGGAGGGGTGGAGCAGCAGCCTCCGGATAAGGCGATGGGTAATGGGCACTGACATTTGATGAACTACCTCTCTGCATTCTTGCTTCATAGAGAGGCCCAGCGGAATGGGTTGCCAAGTTCTCAAATAAGAAAACTCTGTGTTTCCACTCGACTTCACATTCGGAAGTAAACTCGCCGGGCAACTTCTTACATGAGGCTCATGTAACTTTAATGCCTCATCCTGGCATTGTTTACTTGCCCGGCTGGTACTGGCCCCTCTGCGTGGTGTCCTGGAGGACAGGATTTGTTCCGTGCCTCGAGGGCATGCTGTCCAGGTCAGCAGATGGCCTTCTGATTACTGCTTCCAGCCCATCTTACCTGACCATTCCCTCACTGTATGAACAGCTGTTTCCTTCACTTCAGTGCTGCCCGACCGGATGGGTGATTTTTCTTCTGCCCTTTTGTTTGCACAGAACATAAATCTTTCTCTTTTTCTGACCTGGCCTGCAGTTCCATCCACCTGTGCCCGCCTTGAGCAATACATAACTCTCACCAGGTTTTGTTTTCTTTGCTCACTTCAGCCTATGAACCAAACTTTCTTCTTCCTTCCACCTCCTCTTTTGGGCTGATTCAGCACTCACCTAGCACCTGGCTGCCAGTTAACACTTAACCACACAAAATACATTATTTTATGGGTCTGACCTGCACTGGAAACTTCTGACAGAATGAGATATGCACCAGAAATCTCAGTCCCATTGGCCTCCTTTCTCTCTTTTTCTAGAGTCTGAGGAGACTTCATTTACACCAGGTTAGCAGCGACTGTGCTAATTGAAAATGAGTTAATTAAATAACGTGGTACTTTGAGCTGTCAAAATAAAGCCAATCAATTGAATCAGTCCAGTTAAATCTTGAACAAGGATGACAAAAATCATATATGAACTTAAGAAGAAAGGAAAGGGAAACTCCGTACTCTTGTGGGTTCTGGACTGTGACTAGTCAAATGCTACTGACTTTTCTAATTGCTGCAACAGTGCCAGTGGTGTTTGGTTTTGTAATTTTACTTTTGGTTTCATGGATTCGAGAAGACTCCCTCAACATTTGCTGGTTGCCCTCTTTTCAAAGAAGTTGTGAAATACTCTAACAACATCGTTTCTCACCTTCGTTTGAAAATTGAGATAGTGAAGTATTCATGCAGTGAAAGTGTAGCAACAGCCTGGCCAACAAGGGGGACACAGCTGGGGTTCTAATAAGCTTCGCAGGGAAGTGAATGAGGTCTCTGTTACATTCTGATCTAGAATCTACCAAACACATAGACATGTAACCCTTCATGGGTGATAACTGGTTGAGAATGCTTAGCTACCTTTCCATTTCTTCTGGATGCTAACCATGTTGGTTTAAAAGATGGATCTCTCTTCCCAGTGTTTGCTTTGCGGTGGGTTAAGATTTGGAGTGTAATTAAAACTGAAGTATCTAAATGAGAGCTTATTGACAAGGAGAGTGTATGTAACATAAAGGATATCTTCAAGCTGACTTAGGCTGAATTGACAGAGCAGCAAGCATCTGGATAGAAAATTCTGATAGTTCATCCATTCGCAGACCTCTTTTACCTCACCGAAGTGGCACATTGAATCCATCCCACTTGGATTAATTGATCATCTCATTTCTTTGACAGAGTAGAATAATAGAGTATAGTGTATGTATTTTGGTTTTTATTTTCCAGCGTATTTTCACATTTAATATCTTTTTTGATTCTCACATCAACCCTGTGACATAAGTAGATCTGGTATAACTTTTCCATTTTATACAGCAGTCCTCTCTTATCCACAGTTTCATGTTCTGTGGTTTTAGTGACCCCCGGTCAACTGTGGTCCAAAAATATTAAGTGGAAAGTTCCAGAAATAAAAATGCATACAGTTTAAATTGACACTTCTGAGTAGCTTAATGAAATCTCATGCCATTGTTCTCCATCCCACTCGGATGTGAATTATCCCTTTGTTCGGTGTATCCTTGCTGTATAGTGCATTTCCCGCCCCTCAGTTATTCAGTAGCCGTCTTGGTTATCAGATTGGCTGACATGTATCACAGTGCTTGGGTTCCAGTAACACTTATTTTACTTAATAATGGTCCCAGAGCACAAAAGTAGTGATGCTGGCAATTCGGATGTGCCAATTTCTATCCATGAAATTGTTAAGAAGGAAAAGGAATTTGTGCTAGTGTTTGTTTTCCCACCTCAAAGGCAAAAGTCGCAGTCCCAGTGTGTGATAAGTGCTCAGTTAAGATGGAAAAGGCATTAAATTTGTGGTGGGAGACATAAGCAGAAAACGTGTTCTGGTTGATGGCAGAACAGTGACACCAAGCCATTTATTACAAGTAAGGAATGGCACCATACAGAGTTCTTACACTATTACTATCTATATTTCCTTTGCTGTACTTTACATCCCTATGACTACCAGTCTATACTTCTCAATCCCTTCAACTTTTTCACCCAGTCCTCCAACCCCTATCCCCTGTAGCAACTACCAGTCTATTCTCTGTATCTATGAGTCTGTTTCTGTTTTGTTTGTTCACTTATATTGTTTTAAAGGTTTCACATATAAGTGAGATCATATGATGTTTTTCTTTCTCTGACTGACTTATTACCCTCCAGGTCCATCCATGCTCTCACAAATGGTAAGATTTATTTCCTTTTTATGGCCGAGTAATATTCCATTGTATATATGTACCACCACTTTTTTATCCATTCATCTATTGATGGGCACTTGGATGGCTTCCATAGCTTGGCTGTTTACAATAAACAACACTGCAGTGAACATAGGGGTGCATATAATCTTTCTAATTAGTGTTTGGGGTTTCTTCAGATATATACCCAGAAGTGGAGTTGCTGGGTCGAAGGCAGTTACATTTTTAATATTTTTGGGAACCTCCACACTGTTTTCCACAGTGGCTGCACCAATCCGCATTCCCACCAAGAGTGCATAAGGGTCTCCTTTTTTACACATCCTTGCCAACACTTGTTTGTTGATTTATTGATGTTAGCCATTCTGATAGGTATGAGGTAATATTCCAGTGTGGTTTTCATTTGCATTGATCTGATGATTAGTGACATTGAGCATCTTTTCTTATCTCTATTGGCCATCTGTATGTCTTTTTTGGAGAAGTGTCTATTCAGGTCCTTTGCCCATTTTTTAGTTGGATTGTTTGTGTTTTTGGTGTTGAATTGTATGAGTTCTTTATATGTTTTGAGTATTAACCCCTTATCAATTGCTGGTGATTATGTTCTCTAATCCTGTGGTTCAGTGTTGGTTTGTGTCTCTAGTGACAAACTTCTGGCACTACCAAGTCCTAAAGTGCCATCTGAGTTAGCAAAGCAAGAGTACATTATGCACACTGCAGTTCTGATTCTAAGACCAAGGCACTGTTGATGAACAACATCTCTTTCTTAGACATTTATAATTCATCTGTGGTACTTATATTATTTGCCAAGTAAATAAAACATTCAGTTATTCAGAACTGTTCTCAGTGGGTAGGAGAATAAAACTTGAAAGAGGACAGGGACAATAGAGCCATCCAGTTGAGGCTTTTCATTTTAAAGATGAGGAAGTCAAAACACCCAGAGAAGTGAAGTGACTCTATCAAGATCCATGATATTTGACAGCAGACAAGGGTCCCTGCCTTTCAGTCTATTGCCTGTTCACCCTGGTGTCGTCTCAGTGATGTGAACCTGAATCCAACCTCATGGAAGGGATAGAAGGCTTCCAGGGAGAAGGGGATCCCACTGTGATTACGTTTTCCCATTTAATTCTCTCCAGCTGATACAATTATAATTTCATTTGATAGACAAGGAGGCTGAGGCTACCCCCTCACTAAATGGTAGAGTTATTAATTAATTAATTAATTATTGATTTCAGATAGGAAGGGAGAGGGATAGAGAGATAGATAGAGAGATAGAAACATCAATGATGAGAGGCTGCCTCCTGCATACCCCTTATTGGGGATTGAGCTCACAACCAGGCATGTGCCCTTGACCAGAATCGAACCCTGGACCCTTCAGTCCTAGGGTGGATGCTCTATCCACTAAGCCAAATCGGCTAGGGCTCACACTGTGACAATTAAGAATGTAAAGTTGCTCAACATTTTATGCTAAGGACTTTTGGATCAGGACCAGGTAAATTAGTTCAAGAGGGCTCTCCAAGGGTGCTGACTACCCACACACCTTATAGAACAACTCCTGGTTGTGAAACTTCTCTGGAAAATTCCGAACCTCTAAAGAAAATTCTAAGCACATGTCAGGAGCAGTCTGTATAAAAATGTCTTTCATAATCTGGACACTTGCTTTAGCAGGTAATGAAGACATATACTTACAAAGAAACAAGCAGTGTGGAAATAATTATGAAACTAGGTCTTAAAGCCCAACTTAAATTTTTATCTCTTTGTTTCTAAGTTAGAAATAGGGCAATAAAGTTACATATTTTTTCCTGCTTTATTCTTTCTCTAGGTGTCATCCCTCAGATTTTACCTGCTGATCGCTGAAAATTCAGCGTGATCCCTCTCCACGCTGGCAGGCTGCCCATCTCAGGTGAGTACTCGGAATAATTAGCTTTTGATTTTGAAACCACACCAGTTTAATAAGGAAGAACCCACAGAGAGCTTAAGCAACCTCACAATGTCTCTTTTACAGCTCCATTTCCCCTCAACTTACCACCAGCTTTTCAATAAATATAAGCTTGTGGAAGAAAAAGCTACATTCAATTTTATACTTCTCAGATTCTATTTTCCTTTTTAAGTTGCAAACTCAAGCCTGATCGTACTGCACTCCCACCAAAAGACCCCCTCAGGCAAGAACACATTATGGAAAGCTATTTATAAGGTTTAAATTATCCATATTAACATACTTAAGATTCACCAGGGTGGTTTCTAGATGCCAGATCCAATCCACAGTGATGCCTCAGCTTTGGGTTGTATAGTTGACTGCATAGAGCCTCTTAGGAGGAAGATGCGAGGGAAACCACGGGCTGGAAGCCCCCCGAGGAGCTAACTAATCTATCCCCCTGCCTCCGGCAGGACCAAAAGCAAAACCCATTTCCATGTCAGCACAGCCCTATATGCTTGTTGGTTTGCAAAACCTGATTGGTTCCATCCCTTTCCATTTTTTAAGTGAAAGTTATAGGCAAAGTATAAGAGAAAAAAATTACTTAATATATATAGACACTCTTGTATACTTCATCATTAAGTATTTATTAGAATTCTCCTTTACTGAAAGAACAGTATTAGGCCCAGAAAGTTAAGCCATTGTAAGTAAAAATATAGTGTATGATCACAAGGAGCTTACAGTTTGGTTAGGAAGACATGACATACATTAGGAACATTCCTAGACCAACTCAAGACATCACTGGATTGTGTTGACATAAGTATTAGAGACCTAATGTGTACCAGCACAGACAATTCTAGTCACAGTCACTAGGACTTCTAGTTCTTTTATACTTTTATGTCCTGGGAATTCATTCGCGGCATTTTGAAATCTTGATCTTATAAAGGTTGGAGACATCTAATTTTTCTATCTTGAATTCTTGCCCAGAAATGCGTCTGCTCCCTCCAACCCCATCCCACTGCTGGAAAATAGTAGCGTCAGTTGGACTGACCTACGGGACCCAGGAAAACAGGACCAAGGTCTCCATGTACGGTTTTGGTTCACAGACTCCCCTGGGCTAAGGGGAGGATTTTCAATTGGGGAGAAAAGCTTAATGGTCCCTCACTCCTGTCTCTCCTCAAGTGGGGTCCACAGGCTCCTACTTGGATCATAAAGCATAGAATTACACAGAACACTGGGTAGGAAAGCACCTTTCAATAATTCCTGCATTTATTCAATGGGCCGGTATGGGCCAGCCTCTGGGGCTACAAAAATGCTTGGCACTTGGCTCTTGTTTGTGAAGAGCTCACAATAAACATGTAACCACGATCCTGTGGCAATGGGCAATAGTTGAGGTACTGTGGGAGCCAGGAGGGAGAAGGGTCAGCAGAATGTCTCATAAATTCTGTTACATTTAAACTGGATTTTGGCATATAGGAGATTTCATCGGAGGAAGAAGGTGCAAGAATCATTCTAGGCAGAAAGAACACTATGTGCAAAATAGTGGCCTTGGAACATGGTGTGGTCAGAGAAGGACAGGGAGAAGAGGAGCTGGGAAGGGGTGAGGAGCTGAGGCTAGAATAGCAGTGGTTGACCACATTATATAGGGCCTTTAGAAAGCTTGGTTTAGGGCTTTGGATCTGAGCCAGAGAGAGGAATGCGGATAAGGGATGGGAATCAGTTAAGGCTCTTAAACAGGACATGTTTGGATAGATGCTTTATTTATTTATTCTCTCCAACAGACAGTGTGTGGAGGGAATGTTGAAGTGGGAAAAGCTGGGAACTGCAAGACTGGCTTGGAGGCCATGACAATAGTGTAGGTGAGAGAAGACGAGGGCTGAGCCAGGGTGGAGAAAGAATGGCCCCAGGAGATGGTTGGCATCATCAGAAATATCAGGATTTAAAGACTGTATCTTTCATGCAAATGAGAGAAAAGTTTGGGGAAGTGTTCAGCTTTTTCTCTGGGGATGCATGGAGATCAATGTTACGTGAGAAGAGCAGAAAGTCTGGAAGGGATGGGGTAGAGCCAAGGAGTTTTTGAAATGAGTTTCATTGTAGGCATGTGTTTGTGGGACAAGTAGTCGGTGATATTTAGTTTAGTGGGAAATATGCTATTGTAGAGTTGGGGAGTAATGCACAGGTGGGATAGGACAACTAAACTGCCTGTTGGTGACTGAATAGGGCATATGGTTTTGGGAAATGCTGGTGTGCTGGGGGAGTCTATCTGCCGGCTCCTTAGAGATAGTTAGTTGTGGGATCATTAGTCTCAGCCCCACTGTGATGCACATGGGTCAACACCTTGCTATTTTTTTTTTTTTTTTTTTACCAACATGCTACAGGGCAGACTGAGGTTTGGGGAGGGGGAAGGAAAAATTTTCTTTTAAGTGTCTCTTATCTCTGAAAAATGTATTTAATGTCTGAATTCTGCTGCATAAAATATCCATGCTTGTTTTGATATAACTTATGTTTAAATTATTTTTACTGGTTCAATTATGCATGTTAACTGCCTCCGCCAATCCATGCATATCTGGGAGATGCACTGTGATTATCCTGTGACCTTGGGCCCTTGGCATGTGACACCCCCCGCTCCCTCTTGCTCCTTGGTTTGTGAGCTACAGAACTAACAGAGATCTGACCACTACTGGGGTCAGTTCTTCTGTTTAGAAAGAGCCTCCTGGTTCCCACATCTTGAGTATCAGGTAGTGATAACCCAGAAACCTGAGCCACGCCCCCAGGTAACACATAAGCTAGAGATGGCCCTTTGTTCTTTTTTTTTCTCCTAAAAAAGAGATTATGAATTTGACTTTTTTAAAATCACAAAGATAGGACACAAAGGAAAAAGTGAATAGTACACAAGTGCTCAAAATATCAAGTATATGATTCTACTTGCCTCCTAGTACCGTCCCTCTCCCCCAACCCCTCTCCTCAGGGGTGACCTATCTGAATAATTGGTGTGTTATACAGGGTGGGACAAAATAAGTTTACTGTGAGTATGCAAAACAGAGTTTATTCTTGCATTATTACATATTAATATTGTATTTATTTGTATTATTACTACAAACTGATTTTTGCTCCACCCTGTATTTCCTTGCTACTCCAAGTAAGGTCAGGTGACCCAGGGCATCAGCCTCTCACCTGCTGGTTAGAAATGCAGAGTCTCAGACCCCAACCCACCTACTGAATCAGAATCTGCACTTTAGGAAGATCCCCAGGTGATTGCTGTATACATTTAAGTTCTGTGGAACAAGGAGAAGGGAGAATTTATTTCCTCTCTCTTCACACCAGAAGGCCTGGTTTTTGAATCTCCAAATGCTGTTGTAGGGGGTCACCCTGCAGCTGGCTGTGGAACATGTCTCTGATCTACAAGGGATCCCCCTTCCTAGGCAAGGGGTCTCCAGCCAACCAGGCTGTATAAAGATCCCATCCATCCCATTCTCTCTCTACATCCTCAGGTTTCCAGGAAAACGAAGCAAACCAGAAAGAATAATCCTCAAGTTGTGCTTCCTGGTGAAGCCCTGAGCCATTCACATCCACTTGAACAGAATCCAGCTCTCCAAGTGTTACTTGGAAACCATTAGGAAAGGAGGAAGACCAACTCCTTGTAACAAATCACCCAATCTTGGGGTGCCATGGCCACTCCTGGGGAGCTAGTTGCACCAGAGCTGTTGGATCAAGGCCCAGTGTCAGGAGAGTAAAGCAGGGACTTCATAGAGAAGACACCTAAATTCACCATAAAATTTTAAGAACTAGAAGCTGCCTTGCTGTGGAGGGAACCTCGTTTGCATACTGTTGGTGTGGGTCCAAGGCACCTGGGTCATAAGATTTAAGTCAGTCCTTCAAGTCTATGACAAGGTGCAGTTGATTGTGCTGGTTGCATTGGTTACAGATCTTGGGATTAGGCCCAATATCCACCTTTCTCCTTTGTGTGACATAATACCTACCATAGAAGTTGAAATGTGCTGGGTGATCCAAAACAATTGGACAGGATTAAGCCATGATTAGGGCCACCATGGCTGGTTCCTCTGGAGGTGCAGAAGGTTTAATTGTAGGAATCTGGTAGTAGTAGAATATGAAATTGCTAAGAGGATGATGGAAATTAGACATTTATTTACTCTTTCAACATGTAAATTGAGCACAGAACAGGCCGGTGTTCTTCAACTTTTTAAAGCCTATGCTTTATCCTGATGTGCCTAAAATGCCCTTTCTTCACTGCCCGGCTTATGATATGTTCATTATCACCTCTCCTTACCCCCCCACCATCTCTATCAGAAGTCAATGTCTTTAGTATATCCACCACCTAAGACCGTTTTTTTTGACTTTAGTTTCTGTGCTATGAAAAGAATAGTTGTGTTTTCATTTTTCAACTATCCTATATAATAAAAGCCTAATATGTAAGTGTCTGACCATTTGACCATTCGACCAGTTGCTATGACATGCACTGACCACCAGGGGGCAGATGCTTTGACCAGTAGGTTAGCTTGCTGCTGGGGTCCGGTCAATCAGGACTGGGTGAGACTGACCGGGCACACCCTGGAGCCCTCCCGCAGTCCCTCCCCAGCCCTAATCATGCACCAGTGGGGTCCCTTGGCCTGGCCTGCGCCCTCTCACAATCTGGGACCCCTCGGGGGATGTTGGAGAGCCAGTTTCAGCCCGATCCCTGCAGGCCAGGCTGAGGGATCCCACCGGTGCACGAATCCATGTACCAGGCCTCTAGTCTCTCTATATAAAAGCCTAATATGCTAATTAGACTGGATGTCCTTCCAGACAACCTTCCAGAAGAAGCCAGGGCTGTGAAGGAAGCCTGGGTCCCAGGTCCCAGAGGGAAGCCAGTGCTGGCAGCCTGGGGAAGGAAGGCCTACTCTTGCACAAATTTCGTGCATGAGGCCTCTAGTAAAAACATAATATTGAATATGTTTTCTCAAACTACATGTTGTTTTCATGTCCCACCTGGGGAGTTTGATCTCATCCGAGAGAATCACTATGCTAGGAATTTACTGCAGGTGAAATTTTGGAAAGAATGATTGTGGAAGATCATGCCAGAGATCATGATTAAATATGATTCTGGGAAGGCATTTTGGCTATTTCTAAGTTATAATTTCAGCCATGCTTGCCAATGTCTGAAATTTCTTTAATAAAGAACCACTTTATTTTTTCTCATTGGAAGTTAGGGTTTTAAAAGCCCTGGGAGATGCCCTTTCAGACAATGAAATTCCCACTGAAGTGTAAATGATTGCTCAATGCCTTTCCTTAAAGTAAATTTTCATGTGTGGGGAGGGAAAGAGCATGAGAGCTTTCTGTATCAGAAAAACAAGATGGAAAAGCCACAAAAAGAGGAGACACAGGATGTGGAAGGTGTGTAGCTAGTGTACAGTTATTCTATGGGCGTTTCATTGTTTTGATGTCCTCTTTTCATTAATGGGAAGTGAAGGGCCAATATGATATTTCTACTTGTATCCCAGTATAGCATCTGCCACATAGATGCTCAGTAAATGTTGAATGGATAAATGAACTCTTAAAAATATTGCTTGGTATCTTCTCTAATTCTTGCTACCTGTCATAAGGGAAAGAATGGTCAGTGGATAGATGCTTGTAACATCCCAGGGGCTTCATCTGTTGTATAAAGTTTATCTGGGCATCTTAGGAGAACTTTACAGAAAATGATACTTTTTACAAAATATCTGTAAGACACATAGAACAAATGTCAGAAGCCTGATCTCAGCTTTGCTACTACTACCGTTATGAAATGCTCCACATCTTAGTTTTTCATCTGTAAAAATGTAGCAGTGAGTATTTCATAGAATTGCCATGAGGATTAAATGAGACATATAGGGTATGAGACACAGGGACTGCCACTGTAGAGATGTTAAAAAATACACAGTTACCGTAAAGTTTTTCATGAAAGGTATAAAATTAAGTGGGGATCTGACTCTATGCCAATTAAATTCCTTTGGAATAATGATTTCTAGGCTTGTGGATTCTTTGACAAGTGGTTTATTTCACAAGCATGGAGTGGTCCTCTATGGAGACATTGCCTGATTCTCAGCTAGGGTGTTCTAGTGGCTGGTGGATACTTGCTGAGTGAATGAATGAATACCAAAATGAAGGCTAACTAGAGAAATGAGCTAGAAAGGTTAGAGTGCAGGTGGGGAACCAACATAGAGAGAGGGAGGCTGGGATGGATGGGGACAAGGTTGGTGGTTCAAATACAAGAAGCAGTGCAAAGGGAAGCCAGAGCAAAGGTCATACCCAAACCAGTTCCCCTGGAGGTTTTGGTGTTGGTGCTGCCCCCAAACTCCACATTCTATAGCAGTGATGGCGAACCTTTTGAGCTCGGCGTGTCAGCATTTTGAAAAACCCTAACTTAACTCTGGTGCCGTGTCACATATAGAAATTTTTTGATATTTGCAACCATAGTAAAACAAAGATTTATATTTTTGATATTTATTTTATATATTTAAATGCCATTTAACAAAGAAAAATCAACCAAAAAAATGAGTTCGTGTGTCACCTTTGACACGCGTGTCATAGGTTCGCTATCACTGATCTATAGGGAAACTATAGGCTTTCTCAGAGGGTCTCCCCACTGGTAGCTTGGTCCTAACCTGGGTCATTTTGGGGAATTGACTTGAGGAGAGGCCAAGTCTGGGTCACCTTTGGTGCCAAGGTTTCTTAGTCGGACCTGCATGACTGCCTGGTTAGAGTGGAGACAGAAAGCCTTAGATGCTTGGGGTCACTTCTGTGTGAGTCACCTTTCGGCTGCCGCCAGCTGTCCCCATGCACGCAGGCCGGTGCTATTGCAGAATGCTTTGATCACATCCTTAGTAGTGTGTGTGTGCGCACTAGTCTTTCTCCTCTTACCTTAAGATACACCATTTGGTCCTGGAAGCAGACACTCATGACCGAGCCTCACAGTCCAGGAGAGAGGTGAACCCAGACTTGTGCAACATTTCTTTATTTATCCTTAAAACTTTTTATTATAGAGAATAGGACCTTTCATATGCTCATCAAATGACTGCAAATATTATTACCTCCCATGTACTGCCTCCCCTACTCTTTGAAGTAAATCCAGGCAAACTACCATTTCATAGGCTAGGGATTCACCGTTACAAGCATCGCCACCACCACCACCATAATCATCATCATCAAAGCTTCCTTTGAGAATCTGATAGAAATGACAGATTTCCCTCACCAGAAAAATGTACTTACACATCTGCACCCAAAATCTTGCATGCTATTTTAGGGGATTCACAAAATTCCTGAAACCCTGTCAAAGACCCCATAATAAGAAACACAGCTTTGGACTGAAGTAGTCGTCTCTGGTCTTTCTTATTGGACCTCCATCAGGCGAGAAGACTTGATTAACACAGAACAACGTGATATCCTGCTGCAGAGTGGGCAAGCGGAGGTCCTTGCTAAGAGGAGTTGAAGTCCATCCTGATTTGTTCCCTTAGCCCATCTCTGAGGTGTCACTTTCCAGTACATTAGTCCAAAGCACAAAGTATTATTTTCAGTGAAGGTGGAAGTAGCTCAAAACCTTTAAATTAATACTTATGAATATGTAATAAAAAGTGAGTCTGGGTTTATTGAAGTAGCAGATACTCTTAATGAATATTAATGAGGGAATATGAGACTAAAAGAGATAATGGATTATAATACCCATGCACCAAAATTGAGAAAGATAAACTTTAACAGAAATGATTAAAATAATTGATCTAATATAATTTTTATATATCCCAAATTTTTAAGGGGCAAGAAATTGCTTTGCAATTCAAGGTCAGTAGATTACGTGTTTAAATGCCAGCTCAGCTGCAACTGTGCCATTACTAACTTTCACTAAGTATTGAAAAATCTATGTGGGGTATATTTCGATTTCCCAATTTTGCTCTTTTTAAGAGAGAAAAGTTAAAAGGCGAATCCATCACCAAGCTGGTATTTAAGCTAATAATCAGGATGACCAGCATAACATTTAAGATACAGGTTGCTGAAAATAATTGATTATCTCACGTACAGTCAATGTCATTAATATATGGCAAAGTTACAGCACAAATATGAGAGTCAGCATAAAATCCACTTGCTTGAAAGTACTAAAAATTATATCATTAGGTAACCAAACAGATGTCTTCTTAACAAGGCCTAGGAATCATTTCCTTTCTTTCTTGACAATTACCTTTTCTCTGCACACCCCATCTCCAATTCCCTCTGCTGTGCTGGTTACGCCTCTCCTCTATCTAAGTGTTTTTCCTGACTGTTTAGAAAGACAGAGATGGCCCTCACTCATTTGACCACCATTGACTAACTCATTATCCTCTAGGTGGGGGATCTGAACTGATGAGCTCACCTTTAATGATCTTTACTCATTTTCTACCACTCCATCTTTAGCCTAGTTTGTTTCAGGCTTAGAATAAGCATGCTAATGTCTGACTTGATCTCTCTCTCTCTCTCTCCTCTCTTTCTCTCTCTCTCTCTCTATATGTATATACACAACACATTTTTTCCTTTCTATGAGCTCAGACTTGCATTAAGAAAATAATGTATATCCAGCATTTCTAGATATTTGTAATAGAAGGGTTTTCAGGTTATCTTTAGTCTTTCCCAAACTACAAGTTTGACCTAGTTTTTATCTATATCTGCTTGGCCTTGTCTAGTGCTCAGGTTCCACATCATAATTTCTTAGAAGGTTCTTGGCTTCCCTGTCATGGTACCAAGATAATGTCTACAGTTCCAGAAGTTCACACCAATAAATCCAGAGGTAGCTCTCTTAGAAGAAAAAGTGATTTTACTTTGTACCTTGGGTCTCATCAATTCACATTGGGCTGTATGCCCACCCCTAGCAAATCACTGTGGCCGGGGATGGCAGATGCTGAGTGGCTGAAGCTCTCAGGGAGACCACCCCTGTATCCATATTGAAGGTCCAACTCACCCAAGCCACCTGAGTGGTTAGGGGTGTCAGGCAGGCAGGAGAGTGGTTAGGGGCGATCAGACAGGCAGGCAGAGGCAGTTAGGGGAGATGAGGCAGGCAGGCGAGCAATTAGGGGTGATCAGTCAGGCAGGTGAGCAATTAGGGGCAATCAGGCAGGCAGGCAGAGTGGTTAGGGGCTATCAGGCAGGCGAGCGGTTAGGAGCCAGTGGTCCCGGATTGCAAGAGGGATGTCCAAATGCCGATTCAGGCCCAGGATCAGGCCTAAACTGGCAGTCAGACATCCCCTGACGGGTCCTGAATTGCAAGAGATGACAGGCCGGGCTGCAAAAATTAAAAAAGAATTTTTTTCTTTTTCCTCCCCTCCAGCCCCCATGCATGACTTTCATACACTGGGCCTCTAGTAGTACCATAAGTAACAATAATACAGTTATATATCAATTTGCCATTTATAGGACACTTTTACATTCATTTACATTCACTGGTATATGTAAGGCTGGTATGAATTTCATTCCTAGTAACAGAATCCCCACAATCATACTGACTAACCCAGTGATTTGTAGGAGTAACAGCTTGTTCTAAAATTACAGTGTTATTTTGCTTTGGAAGTAAATAGTGCCTCCAATGACAACACATTAGCTATTCAAAGTTTTATGTACAAAGATATTTATAATAACAAAATAATTGGAAACTGCATGAATATTGAACAGTAATAGAATGGTTAAATAAATCATGATGTATCTATTCCATTGCATTATTAGTAGATGATTTTAAAATGATGCCCTCAAGCAATGCCTAATGACAGGAAAAGTTCATTATATCAGTAATAAAAACAATTTAAAAATCTGAATAAACCAATGTTCAATATGTTTCTAATATTATTAAAAATAAACACATAGGAATGAACCATGCACACAAACATAGGGATAATTTTATATCCAAAATATTTAACTATTGTTACAGAGGCACTAGCTAATCAGAATGGACACCTTCTATTCTTAGTTGGTATGGCCAGTCCAATGCTTATGAGTTCAGTATCTATCCTCAGAAAAGTAACAGTGGTAAGATAATGGAAAAGAATTTTCTTCTTTTTGCTTAACATTTTTTTGTACTTTTTTCTGATGTTTAAATTTTATACAATGAGGATGTATTATTTATAATAAGAATTAAAGAAAAGAATTCCACGCCTTCATATTCCTTTTTGAGAAATCTATAATTTCATAGAATTTTACAATGCTTTTCCACTCTTTTCAGTTCGGCAACCCTTCCCCTCCTCCATCCATGGAATTTGCCTCCTTCAGTCCATGCAATTACAGAAAACATCAGAAATGTGTCAAAAGATGTGCCCTTTTAAATGCCCAACAAAACTAAATTAAATCAGCACCATAAAAAAGAAAACTCCATTGTCTCTTAATGGTTATTGGTGTAACACCACAATGAGACCAGTCACATTTTGAGTGGAATAGTCACACTGGCCAGTCGACCTATTGACTATTGAAATCTTTTCTCTGTCAACAGAGGAAAATAAATGACAACATTCACTTAACGTTCACTATGCACCAGGCCCTGTTACAAGCACCTTCCTTAGACGTTCCTTTCATCCTCATGACCCCCCCACCCCGCCATCAAGTAGGTGCCATTTTTGTCTTTAGTATATAGATGAGGCTTAGAGAGGTCAAGTAATTTGTGCAAGGTCACCCAGCTAGCGGTGGGGGAGCTTAGGTTTGATGGCAGAGAGTCCAATTCCACTGGTTTGCTCTTACCCACTTTGTTATCTCGCTACCATTGTTTCATTCATGAGTGGAGGAATCAGATTCTAAAAATAAGAGTGCAGGTAGACTATTCTCTCATACACACCCAAAGGACTATAATTAGTGCTTAATAAATGCTAGATAATGATCCTTATTACTGTTGAATGGTTGGCATTTAAACATTTTTCTAGTGGACAGGGCTCATAATGTAGGACATCCTGGTAGTGCCTGTGATCTGTAGGAATTGCTTGCTCTCTGTTCTTTGCAGTAATATCTATGATCTTATGCCTCAGTTTTCTTTTCCATTAAATGGAGATAGTACTGATATCTACCTTGCAGGCTGTGTGAATTAAGCAAGTTAAAGCTCATAACGCCCTTAGATAAAAGTCTGGCAGAGAGTAAGAACCCAGTTAATATGAGTTGTTGCTGTTTTGTTATAACTTTTTCACTTAGAATATATGCGTATGAGGGTTGAACTGGCTCATTAGCAAGGCTCCCGTGGAAAGGCTGGGCACAGATTCTTCAACCATAAAGGCCCACTTAGAACATGCAGTCCTTATCTTCATTTCCAGGCTTAATATCTATTTGCACTGTATATTCCAGAGCCCCCCTGCCCCTGAATAACTTCCTCCTAAAGACCCTGCCTTGCTCTGTAGTTTGGTTAAGACTTCCCCTAATCAATTTTGCATATAGTTACTGCCCTTACGTTGTTGGTTTAAGATCAGCTTAGAGTGAATTTCAGCCGGCATGGATCTCAGCAATTGATTGTAAGTTCATTCATACTAGTAATCGGGCCGAGGTGAAGAGAATTTTGTCCAGTGGTTTGATGCTAACAGAGTGGGAGGCTAATGGGTATTAATTGAGCGGGGATGCCTAATTTGTAGTGGCAGAGGACTTGTGCTGGCAGTGTGGGTAGTGAAGGTGCTCAGGGAAGCTGAGTTGTGGGATTTGGAAAAGGACTAACTAGGCTTGGCCATTTCTGCACTTCCCTTGCAGCCCAATGGGCCTTGTCCTTACACATTTTCTGGGCAAGTGGCAGCTGCTGGGACAGACATCCTGATCTATGGGAGTTGAAAGGATGGTGAGAGAAAGCTCTTTCCCTTCCAGGGCATGAAGTAGACCGGCAATCGGTTTCTGGGGCAGGCAACCTCTAAACGATTGTGCACTCCCTGATAATTTAGGGAGCTGCTAACATTTTTGGAAATGGGAATATATTTTAAATTCTAACGTATAATTTCTAGCTATTTCCAACCTTCCATATGTGTATTGCCAAAAGTGAATTTTGAGAGCAGTAGTGGGAAAATACTGCCTGGGGATAAAGAAAAGTTACCGCAGGAGTCTGGGTTCTCTATTAATTTATTTCACAATAAGAGCAAATTCCTTTCCCTAGGGGAGTATTTGACAGAGTAATTGCACTAGGGAACAGTCACTGTTTCGTTTCATTTTCTCTCTCTTATTTAAACTTTCTTTGTAAAGCAAAGTGTTATAAATCTCTCTGAAAGAGCAGCTTAAACAAGATACGCGGGTTGTGAGATACGTGTTTTATGTGTGTGTGTGTGTGTGTGTGTGTGTGTGTGTGTGTGTGTATATATATATATA
>NW_005871252.1:572844-576162 GCF_000147115.1 Myotis lucifugus
GAAATACACAAGATCAGAAACAATATGAAACACATCTTCCCAGATTTAAGAGTAAGTGAATACACGTCATTTACATGTTATGGATCATAAGCAAAAACCATAGACCTGAGTTCAACTTGCATTGCCTCTGACCAAATAATAATGATTTTATTACTTACAAAGAGTTTTAAACATTGAAATTGTGTTTATAATACAAATTTTAAGGAACGAATTCCTATGAATATGATGCTTTTAATGGCTGACACATACCCAATATAGCAAAACACTGTATTTTATGATAGAGGAATTTGAGAGGTATGTCTTTCTGTATTGTAGCTTTCAGTAGAGACCAGTTCCAGGCTCCTTCTCACACTCCTCAGGGGCTTAGGTACTGTCAAGCTCTTCTTGTAACTTCTAGAAAACCTCTAATAAACTCTGCTGCACCAAGGTTGGGGAATTAAGCTGCCGTCCCTCCCTGGAGCATTTTTAGCTGAAAAGACAACACAAACAAGAGGAATCGGTTCCACTATTAGAAGAAAGGTGAAATTTCAGGCATGAGCAGCATGCGTTTCAGCGTGGGACATTTCCTGGCATACCTCAGGTGTTACCATGAACAAACGTGCACATGATACACATACACACCAAATTCCGCAAGAAATCTGAAGCTGCTTAAGAAAAGGAAAATATAAAAAATAAAAGCATTGCAAAACTTTATAAAGTAAAAGAGGGAAATAAAGGCAATGGAAAAATAAATTGATTCTAAGGAGAAGAATAACATTTCAAACGGATGTTAAATCTCTATTTTATTATTATTCAATTTTCAGTGGTATAAAGACAATATACCACTATAGAAAATTGGGAAACTTAAAAAATAGTTCCTGTAATCCTTCCCCCCCCCAAAGTTACTCTTTTTAAAAGAAATTTGTTTCAACAATCTAATTTCACAGGTTAAGAAACTATTATTTCCAAAAATTAACTGACTTGCTCATGATGACATAGCTCATCAAGAACAACAAGCAGGACACACATTTATGGAAGGGTATAACTTCTATGCAAGAGTTCCTTGCTGATTTTCAAGTGCCATCAACTCACGCCAGCCTGTGTCTAATAAAGACTCTGTGATCAGTACATTCCATTGGACTTACTTTAGGAATGAGGACTCTTCCAGACATCTCCGAAGCCGTAGAACAAATGATAAAAGCAGAGCTGGGCCAGACTCCAGGATTCCTATCTCTAAGCCCAGCCCTTCCCCTACTACACTTTGCTCCTTTAACTGATTGAATAATGAAGTTTAGAATGGATATTGTTCATAGTTTTATCGGAATGATTTGTTCTCCTAGATGAGGATGACAGCTTCTTTTCATGTGAAAATAAATTTAGGTTGGGAAATAAAAGCAGCATCTCCACGAGGCAGTTAATATTACGGTCTTTTAATAATAGATAAAGGAACCCGAAGCCCAGAAGGTTGAGTGGAAAGATGAGTCAGGTCTTAAGGTAGATCTATGAAACGTCAAAGCCCATGTTCTCAAACAGTAATGGGCATGTGTGGAAAATATGTGGGAGTCCTGTTACTCCTCCTCAATGTCTTGCCAGATGTTGCTAATTAGGCAAGATACTCTTTCTTGAGTCCAGATTCAGCCTCAGAATTCTTCTCAACACATCACTTTAGGCAACTACTACCAACCAATGGGATCTGATATAACGTGAAACTTATTGGCCAACCTGGCAATGCTGTAAACTCCTCCCTTAAACTAGGTTCAAGTAATGGGTAGAGCCCTGAACATCTGCCTGTCTTACTTATGTGAGTCTGTGAGCAAGTCCCTTAAACTCTCAGAGCTGCATACTCTGCATATAGAGAATAATACCACACACATTCCAATGTTGATATGAAGAGTACACCAAATGAGAAAATGCATGTAAAAGCACTTGGTGAACTGTTCAAATATAAGTATAATGATTATTATTTTTACAGGTGAAAAAAAACTGGTTTTACTTACAGAATTTGTCATACCTTTAGGTATTTACTATTTTTAACTCTTTTAAAAACAAATTCAACATGTTTTCATTGTTAACTAGAGGCCTGGTGCATGAATTTGTGGGGTCCCTTGGCCTGGTCTGTGGGATTGGGCCACAACCGGCTCTCCTACATCCCTCCAGGGGTCCCGGATTGCGAGAGGGACCCCACTGGTGCACAATCAGAGCTGGGGAGGGACCGTGGGAGGGCTCCAGGGTGTGTCTGGCCCGTCTCACTCAGGCCCAATTGGCCGGACCCCAGCAGCAAGCTAACCTACCAGTCGGAGCATGTGCCCCCTGGCTCCTTATTCTGATTCCAGCCTCCTCTACCTAGTGTGGTCCATGTCCATATACTCTGTTTCTTTGGCACAGAGAGGTGGGGAAGGAAGGGACTGGAGTGCACAGAAGACACCAAAGCAGTAGGCATTCAGAAAGATAAGTAGAGTGGTGTTTAGAGGGATGAGATTTATTTGGGGCTTTGGTGGGAGGTGAAGAGGAGAGGAGGAAGGGGACGTGTGATCCCTAGGTCTTGACAGTCCAGGTGAGATGAGGTTCCTTATATTTTGTAGAGATGCCAGGTTGAGTCACCCTCCTGGAGGTGAACTGGAGACCCAATATGAAGTTCTGAAATCAATCAGACATTCTTCTAGGCTCTCTGAGTTCCCTTTCTGAAGCAAGTGAGATTGCCAGAAAGCTAAATATCTGCAATGAACTTCCTTGGTTTTTAAGAGAAATCTTCCCAGGGCAGTGATATAATGCTCTGTAATCAATATTTTTTATAAAGATATAATTTAGATATAACTTGTGTAAGTTTACATCATACAATGCGTTGATTTGATACACATATATTGTGAAATGATTACTACCATTGCATTAGCTAACACCGAACACCTTCATCATCTCACATAATTACCATTTTATTTTTGTGGTGGGAACCTTTAAGATCTACTCTTTTAGCAACTTTCAAGTATATAATAAATATTGTCACCTCAAGTCACAGCGCTATGCATTAGATCCCCAGAACGTATTCATGTTATAATTGAAAGCTTATAACTTTTGACCAACTTCTCTCCATTTCCCCAACCCCATCCCCTGGCAACCATCATTTGATTCTATTTCTAAGAGTTTGGCCTTTTTAGATTCCAAATATAAGTTGTATCATAGAGTATTTGTCTTTCTTTGTCTGACTTATTTCACTTAGCATAGTGTCCTCAAGTCCATCCAGGTTGTCTCAGTGGCAGATTTCCTTATTTCTCATAGCTGACTAATAATCTATTATATATATATATATATATATATATATATATATATATATATATATATGCT